>NC_073692.1:71664207-71891033 GCF_029784155.1 Uranotaenia lowii | reverse complement strand
TTCACACGAGATTTAAATTTCGAACTGCTGGCATCCCAGCCGTTACCAAATATTTGATCCGATAGGACCTTTTGAAATGTGATCCAATGTTCCTCGCGCGAGTGTTTTGATAAAATTTCGTCAACCAAATTCGTTCTTCATGTTCGTTTAGAAAGTTGGCTAATAAAATTATAGTGAATCGATCAGTCTGGTTGTGCTAAAAGTGATCGTCTAAACTGTTAAACGTTGCCTTAATTTTTGTGTTGTAATTCGTCATTTGTTTTGTTAGCTGGCCGTCATTCTAGAACAAAGGCAAGGATTGAAAATTTGGAAAACAAATTCACGGAAGTTGTTTTCTCATCAACATTAATTTTTCCACCAGAATTTGCATGTGTTGTAAGCGTTGTGTTTTTCTGGATTATCTTGATCAATCAGAGTCACTTTAAATAACACAACAACCGGAATTATGAATTCCTTTTTGCGAGGCTCTACCAATTATGTCTGGTGCACTACAAGTGTTCTGGGGAAAGGAGCCACGGGGGCTGTTTTCCAGGGAGTCAATAAACATAACGGGGAACCAGTGGCCGTCAAGACCTTCAACCAGCTTAGCCACATGAGACCTCACGATGTGCAGATGCGAGAGTTCGAGGTGCTCCGTAAGGTCAAGCATAATAATATCGTAAAGCTGCTGGACATTGAAGATGATCAAGAGGGACGGGGAAAGGTCATCGTCATGGAGCTATGCACTGGGGGCAGCCTGTTCAACATTTTAGATGATCCGGAGAATACATACGGCTTGCCACAGAGGGAGTTTCTGCTGGTTCTGGAGCACTTGTCCGCTGGAATGAAGCATTTGAGGGACAACAACCTGGTCCATCGAGATTTGAAACCAGGAAACATTATGAAATATATCTCGGAAGATGGGCAAACGATCTACAAATTGACCGATTTTGGGGCTGCCCGTGAACTGGAAGAAAACCAGCAATTCGTATCACTTTACGGTACCGAAGAGTATCTGCATCCGGATATGTACGAAAGAGCTGTGCTGAGGAAGTCCATCAATCGTAGTTTCACCGCTAATGTCGATCTCTGGTCGATTGGTGTAACTCTTTATCACGTGGCTACGGGAAATCTTCCGTTTCGGCCATATGGTGGTCGTAAAAATAAGGAAACCATGCATCATATTACCACAAAAAAGGCCCCCGGAGTTATCTCAGGTACACAAACAAGCGAAAATGGACCGATTGAGTGGTCTCGGCATCTGCCCCCTCACTGTCAACTGAAGGCAGGCTTGAAGTTCCTAGTCACCCCGCTGCTAGCGGGTTTGCTCGAGGAAAACCAGAAACGCATGTGGTCTTTCGACCGTTTCTTCTACGAAGTTCAGCACATCCTGAATAAGAAAGTGCTGCACATTTTCTATGCTAATCGGGCCACCTCGATTGAGGTGTACATGGATCCCGAGGAAACGTTCTTCAACTTGAAAGAGCATATTTTTGTGCAAACGGAAGTGCCCCACAGCTCGCAGCTATTGCTGTTGGAGTCAGAACTGTTTGAATTGAAAGTGGGTGCTAACAATAGTGGTAAGGCTTTAATTGAATATTTTGAATAATTCACATTCTTACTTAAAATATTCGTTATGATCTCAGCACGTGGCTACCAATCGACCGAATCGGAAGCGCCGCTGATGTTGTTCAACATCGAGAACAACAACGTCACACTACCAACCGAGCTGGACTTGCCCAAATTTCCTTCGTTCCCGAGCGGCGTTTCGGTCGAGAACGATGCCAGTCTTGCCAAGGTAGGCTGCTCGGTGGGCCACGAATGCAAACGGCGAGTGGAAACCTTTTCCTCGCTGGACACGCTGATGAACAAGGCCGTGGAGCAGTTCGCGGGGCTGCTGAAGAATTTGCTGCTCAAACTGCTGGAGTGAGTGTCAAGAGTGTAGATCTCATGTTTCATTCCGTTCGAAATTTTCATGGAGAATTAAATTTTGCCTTATTATTATTTCAGTCGAGTCAAACATCTCGAGGACGTTGGCAATTCAATTTGGGAGATTTCGGAATTGGTGGAAGTAGCTGTTCTAAATGTAAGTATATTCGACTTTTTAGGACCAAAATCGCAACCAGTTCGCTTTGTATTGTAGCTTATAGCTACTCAGTTTCTACTGATAATTTTTATTGGCTTATTAATTCCACAACACTTGGCGATAAATACGCCAAGCGATAACCCATTTAACGATTCCAATAGCTATGAAGATTCTATCTCCACGCTAATATTGTACTGCTATCACAAATTTCTCGACTCAGTCAGTATGAGATGATGATGAGTGGGACATAAAAAGCCATACTTTCTAAATGTTTCCTTTACAGTTTAAAAAATATGCATCATATTTTTTTTATTTGTCGACCTTATTGTTAATTTATCGGCCTTATTGGTGAAAAGTGGTGCCTTTTTTTTTTAATAAGAACGTCTTAAGATCATAAAATTTTATAGATGGATAGAAACTTAGAAGAAATGAAAGATGGTGAATGTGAGCGGATAGAATTTATTTAGAAGCGTAATCATTTCACACCAAATTTTTGTTCAGCACGGGCCAACTACTATGCAATGGTATATGCAGATATAGTTGCACCTTCCACCACCTACCACTACACATTAGCCCCACAAGCGGAAACTTGCAGTGCGAACGAACAAAAATATA
This sequence comes from Uranotaenia lowii, assembly GCF_029784155.1. Classification (NCBI taxonomy): domain Eukaryota; kingdom Metazoa; phylum Arthropoda; class Insecta; order Diptera; family Culicidae; genus Uranotaenia; species Uranotaenia lowii. Next base: position 71,888,353 of record NC_073692.1, on the reverse strand, counting down.
TGTGATCGCTCAGATTAGCTCCCTTTAACTCAGAACGAATCTATCAAGTGTAGCCTTCTCAGTTTGTTATCATCGCGTTTTGATACAACCAGGGTTTAGTTGTAAATCGATACAGTTGATTCAAATATTTTTAAATGGGAGTATGACATTTGGCATAAAGCCATTTGGCATAATGCCTTTTGGCATAAAGCCATTTGGCATAAAAGCCATTTGGCATAAAGGCCATTTGGCATAAAGGCCATTTGGCATAAAAGCCATTTGGCATAAAGCCATTTGGCATAATTCAAGCTTACCGAGTGGTGACTGTTTAAATAAACTTTTTTTTCTAATTTTGCGGCGTTGCCGCAAACATCGAGGATGCAGGGGGTGAGGCGGCACAAAGCCGCCGAGGCTCCCCAATCCGAGGTGGCCGCCGACCCGCCGTCGGAAGCGGCGGCCTTATTACATTGGTCTAGGTCTACTGGGGCCTCCTAGGTTTACGTGAAAGCTAGGGGTGATCCCTCAGCCCCGTCCGCCGCGCGATAGCGCGAAGGACACACTTTCATGAAAGTTCGAACGCGCAGCGTGAGGAGTCGGTTCAAGCTTAGGTCTAAACGCCTTACTTATTGCGGTTCTAAAAAAGTCAACACCAGCCTCCTCACGCTGCGCGTTCGAAGTTTTATTAAATATTGTCCTTCGCGCTATCGCGCGGCGGACGGGGCTAAGGGATCACCCCTAGCTTTCACGTAAACCTAGGAGGCCCCAGTAGACCTAGACCAATGTAATAAGGCCGCCGCTTCCGAGGGCGGGTCGGCGGCCACCTCGGATTGGGGAGCCTCGGCGGCTTTGTGCCGCCTCACCCCCTGCATCCTCGATGTTTGCGGCAATGCCGCAAAATTTAAGAAAAGAAAACATGCAACGTTGTCCGAAAAGTGAATCTCAACGTGATCACACGAAAAAAGAAGTTATGCCAAATGGCTTTATGCCAAATGGCTTTTATGCCAAATGACCTTTATGCCAAATGGCCTTTATGCCAAATGGCTTTTATGCCAAATGGCTTTATGCCAAAAGGCATTATGCCAAATGGCTTTATGCCAAATGTCATACTCCCTTTTTAAATAATTAAATCTTTGGGGGCTGAAATCGTTTCTTGGTCTGTCAGTAGAAACGATGTCAAATTTCAGCTCATTTGGTTTATTTTACTCTACGGGGTCGATTAACAGCGCTCAAGTTTGCATGGAAATTAGACACCATTTGTTGTGGGGAAATTGCAAAATCCTCTTTTTCTGCCTGCCGGATTTGCAGCGAACGCCTGTTTTGAAGGACAATCTTCCGGCATTCTTGCAACATGTCATGCCCAACGTATCCGTCCAGCCTCCGCCAACTTTTGAATATTCGATTCGCCGTAGAAGCGCTCGAGCTCGTGGTTCTTTTTTCGCCTACACATTCCGTTCAGGTGTATGCTTAACACTCGTCGCTAGAATATTCTGATTGAGTTTGCGCAGATCTCCCTCGAGCAACACCCTCGTCTCGTGTCCGTCTCATAAGAAAGGACAGCCGGTCTCATAAGAAAAAGAAGAAGTAACACTGCGTGTCTTGTGTAACTTTTGTCATTTTCAATGATATTAAAAATCTAAAATCTTTATTTTTCGTCTTTGCGTCTTCGAGTAAATTCCGTTTAAGTTTGTTCCGGAGAGGGGACGAAGTGTACTTATTTCGATCTACATTTTTTGCACTGACCACACTGACTTGACTCTTAGAACAAAAATTCAACCATTTTCTGTCTATTTTTTTGTTGTCAGCTTTTGCAGGTTCGCAATACCGACGGCAGGTGGCGAACCTGAAAAGTTTGACAAAAAATGCCCTGTAGGAAAAATGGTCCTGTTTAGCCCGATTTTATGGTAGAAATTGCGTGTTTTATTTTTAAAGTTGGGTGGCATTTCCTAACTGGGATAGCATTTCTTCAATTCGATCGATGCGCACTCTGGAATCGACATTGCGTACTGTTGGAAAAATTATTTTTTTTTTGTTTTTTTTCTGGAAAAATTATCCAGAAAACGAAATCGAGTGTCCAGTCAGTATGGTCAGTGTTTTTTGCTAAAAGCAGCAATTTTGTTTGTTTCTCCATTCGCCTATCTTCAGACACTGATTAACTGGAGTGGCATCTGGTGAATATAAAAACAACTGTAGCATCGCTTTCAAGTTCTCAGTGACCAGTGGATTTGTACCTTTTTGCAACTGAAGCGACATCGGGCAGAAATATTGGTAACTGTTGCATTGATTTCGTATTGCGTGTTGCATACCCATCGGGCGATTAGGGAAAGTCATGTGCCAGCTGGTAAACGGTGGATAATATGCAACACGAGACCCCATAGTGGTCATATCACCTCTTATTCACAACTCCTATCTCTACCTCCCCGTGGTGCCGGCTGGGGTGCGAGTAACCTAAGCGGAGATCGGGTACCCAACCCCGGTGGATGCTTTGGTCGCATGCAGACTGAGAAGGTGGCCGCACGCGTCTGTTCCCCAGGTCAGGGGCGGCGTGCAACAACAACCGAGCGTCTGTTCTCCAGGTCAGAAGCGGCTCAAACAGCGTCTGTCTTGCAGCAAGCGGCTGAATTTATTAAATGCGGCTCCCGTCAGCTAAGTCCAAGATGGCAGCCCCATCGCGGGATAGGGACTTTAGGCTAACAACCTACTGCTCCCGATTCATAAACTTGTTACGGAATCCGAAAGAAATGACCGATCTGGAACTTTGGCGACGACTTTTAGCATGAAAACACGGACACGAATTGGAACTTGGAATGTTTTAACCCTTGCTCAACAAGGCAAGCTGGCTCAACTTGCTAGAGAAGCTAGCCGCCTCAAGCTTGAAATTCTGGGACTGAGCGAAGTCCCTTGGCCTAACACTGGAGAACACAAGACACAGTCCGGACAAGTCCTGCTTTACTCTGGCACACGAGGAGAACATGCTACTCGGGAACGAGGAGTTGGTTTCCTGTTAAGCCCGCAGGTCTACGCGGCCCTCATTAGGTGGGAACCGATAAACGAAAGAATAATCGTAGCCAGATTTAGAACACGGGTTAGAAACCTTACAATGGTCCAGTGTTATGCGCCAACTGACGTTGCCAATTTGCAGGAGAAAGAGCAGTTTTACAGTCAACTGAACAGCGTGGTAGAGAGAATTCCGAAGGGTGACATTCAAATCCATTTGGGCGACTTCAACGCAAAGATTGGCTCCGACAATCAAGACCTTGAGCGCATCATGGGGCGCCATGGCCTAGGACAGATGAGCGAAAACGGAGAGCTGTTTGTAGAATTTTGTGGCAACAACAACATGGTGATCGGTGGATCGCTCTTCCCCCATCGACCAGCACATAAGGTCACTTGGGTATCCCGAGATGGTCGAACAGAAAATCAAATTGACCACATACGCATCAGCCGAAAATGGAGAAGGAGCCTTCTTGATGTCCGCAACAAGCGAAGCGCAGACATTGCATCTGACCATCACCTCGTCCTTGGCGAGATACGACTGAGAGTTGCGCGTGTCCAACGGCGCGAGGAGAAAGTCGGGTGTCGATACGACGTCCGCCGGTTGGAGAATCCAGAGGTGAAAAGGACATACGTTGAACAGCTAGAATCCCGAGCCTCGGAGCTGCCGACAGACGGAACAGTCGAAGAACAGTGGTGTGGAATCAAGAATGCCTTTATCACGACGAGCCATGGTACTCTCGGTAAAGTTTGTGGAAGAAGAAGCGAATGGATGTCGGATGAAACTTGGAGGATGGTCGATGATCGGAGAAAGGCGAAAGTCGGAATTGAGCAGGCATGTACCGGGTCAGCCAAGGCAGCCGCCCGCTTACGATATGCGGAGCTGGAAAAGGCAGTTAAACGAGCTTGTAGACGAGACAAGAGAGCCTGGACAAACTCCCTAGCCGAAGAGGGAGAAAGAGCCGCCGCCAATGCAGATATCCGATTACTTTATGACATTTCTCGCCGCCTCAGTGGTGCAAGGACTAATGCAAAAATGCCGCTGAAAGACCGAGCAGGTCAGTTATTGACCTATCAAACAGATCAGCTCAAACGATGGACTGAGCACTTCGAACAACTCTTCCGAGTCACGAATAGCGATGGCCAACGGAACCCTCAGCTTGATGCGCCAACAGTAAGTCGCATAAATGGCGTCAACACGGAAGCGCTCTCGCTGGCTGAAATAGAAGCGGCAATCAAAAACATGAAATCCAACAAAGCACCTGGGATCGATTGCATCCCTGCTGAAATGCTGAAAGCCGACCCTGCCCTGTCAGCACAAATGTTGCACCGTCTTTTCGCTGACATCTGGGATACTGCAACATTCCCGGCCGACTGGATGCAGGGTATCCTCGTAAAGGTCCCGAAGAAAGGAGACCTGACAGAGTGCGGTAACTGGCGAGGCATAACGTTGATCTGTACAACCCTCAAAGTACTCTGCAAAGTGATCCTGAACAGGATCTAGGAGAAAATCTACGCTACACTCCGACGGCAACAAGCTGGATTCCGATCCGGACGATCATGTGTGGACCACATCACAACGCTACGAATCATACTGGAACAAATCAACGAAATCCAGGACTCTCTTCTCCTGGTGTTCGTTGATTTCGAAAAAGCATTCGACCGACTTAACCATGAAAACATCTGGGCGGCTCTAAGGCGACGAGGGGTCCCAGAGAAACTAGTCCATCTCATCGAAGCACAATACGAGGCATTTTCGTGCAAGGTCTTGCACGACGGTGTCTTGTCCGAACCAATCCCGGTAACTGCTGGAGTGAGACAAGGATGTATTTTATCACCGCTACTTTTTCTTATCGTAATGGATGAGATTCTGACTGGATCGATCGACTGTGCACCGAACCGAAGATTGCCGTGGAATTCTTCAACAATGGAGCATCGAAACGACCTTGACTTGGCTGACGATATTGTTTTGCTCGCCCAAACACAACCAGATATGCAGAGCAAACTCGACGACCTCACCGAAAGTTCCAAGGCAGCAGGTCTCAAAGTCAATGTCGGAAAGACCAAGTCGATGGAGATCAACACAGGAAATCCCTCCAGTTTCATGGTAGCTGGGCAACAAGTTGAGAAAGTGGAGTGCTTCCAGTATCTTGGTAGCCAGATAACGCCTGATGGTGGTACCAGGAAAAACATCGAAACCCGGATCAGAAAGGCCCGATTTGCGTTTGAGAGTCTCCAAAACATCTGGCGGTCACGCCAGATCTCTCTACGAACAAAAATCCGAATCTTCAACTCAAACGTCAAATCCGTATTGCTGTACGGGTGCGAAACTTGGTGCACATATGCGGTGACGACGCGAAAACTGCAAGTATTTGTAAACCGCTGCCTGCGGAATATCATCCGCGCTTGGTGGCCTGGCAACTGGATCTCGAATGAGGAACTACATCGCCGGTGTCATCAAAGGGCGCTAGAAATTGAGATTCGGGAACGTAAGTTAAGATGGATTGGGCACACGCTGCGAAAAGATGAAAACGAGATTTGCAGAGAGGCGCTAGATTGGAATCCAGAAGGTCATCGAAGAAGAGGCACAGAAACTCGTGGCGGCGAAGCCTAGCCGCTGAAATCCGAACTGTCGACGAGAATCTTGACTGGGACCAGATGAAGACGCTGGCTCCGGATCGTCAACAGTGGAGGTCTTTTACCACGGCCCTATGCACCGGAGGATCGGCGCGGGATCATTAATACCGTATTTTTTTTCACCTGGAGGCAAACTAGAGGCAACCTAGGTTCGCTCTAACTGCTGTCATCGTGCTCATTTATTGCTCGAGAGGCAACCTAGGTTCGCTCGAAAAACGGACGGAGTCGCCCTCAGAAGGAAGTCAGTTTTGCGAGAAGTTCACCAATACTCTCAACGTTGTTGTCAAAACATTAAACAGCTGTTTTTGGCTGAAAGCAAAACAGTTGAAATAATGAACGGGAAAATGATTATTGCCGCGATTTTGAACCTCTCAGCCAATCAAAATCGTACTATCTGCTGTCCAGTGCATCCGGACACGAAAAAAGGCAATCCGGATGTGAAGAACCGAATGAAGAAATCCAGAAGGGAGAACAAAATGACAGCTGCATGTAAACACTGCGCTCGTTCTCACGCACACCTACGTATGGAATAACTCGAAACCCGAAAGTTGCTTTTTCATTCTGACGGTTCCAGAGCCAAATCCGGAATAAAAAAAAAATACGCCATAAGTAAGTAAGTAAGTATGTGCCAGCTGTACCAATACGATCAATGGGTTCGATTGCGTGAGAGAGATTTTCATTTGACTTGTGTTGGCGTCACTAATGCTGCTGCTCGTGTCGTGAAAACTCTGCTAAAAACGCTTTCTGGATGAGTGATGATTGTGCTGCCCTTTATGAGAATGCTCAATTACGCAATATTGCCTTTACGCCACCACCTGAACCAACAGGAACAATCTTCGATCGTAAATTAAACAGCTCTGTTCAAATCCACCAGCTACACCCATTCTCATTTTAACACCTGCCCGATCTGATTTAGAATCTGCAAACCTGGTGTGATGGCCTTATGAAGCTGTATGGGTAGCGCGTTTTGAAGCTATTCAACGTTAATTCGTACGTTATGCTCTTCGTGAGCTGCCTTGGGAGAACTCTTCAAACCTGCCGCCGTATGCACAACGTTGTGCTCTGCTTGGGCTTCAGACGCTGTCAAATCGTCATACCATCGATCAATTAGTTACTGTTCGTGGCAAAGGTTCTTCGCAATGAAATCGACTGTTTCTGGATATTATCTCGTTACAATATATATACACCAGGAAGAGCTCTCCGACATCGTTTCTTTCACTGGAAACAAGAAGTACGCGCTACGGCAACAACGACCCCTTACGTTCCGCAAAAATAAGCTTCTTTCGTCATTACACTCTGTTTGGTTTTAATGTCTCAACTGCAACCTTTAAACGCCTGATTGAATGTAACCTTCGTGATCAAATGAGAAACAATTAACAAGGACTGAATATACGATTTCTTTAAATTTAGCATGGATCTTCTTAAATCTGGACGCACTGCTTATTATGTGTGTGGTATCTTGATATAAATCGTCTTTGCGCCCCCACCATACAGACCATACAGACAATATATGAGAGCCCAACTCAACCGACGATGTTTAGCAATCGATAGCACAACTGACCTTTGTAGAGTGTAGCAAGCAATCAAGTCAGTTGTGCGGCAGTCTGGATTTGGATCTTAATAAGGTCTAGACCCGGGACTCCACAATGTGCTTTTTGTTTCCGATTCTTTAAGTTCATGATTTGTCTGTTGAACCAGGGTACTTAGAGTTTCGGTGACGTCAATTTTTTTATACCATAGCTCCTAGTTGTCGGATCTGGAATGTTTTGACAGTACTTTGTAAATGTTTTCTCTATCAGTGCTTAAAATTTCATCACGATTCAAGTTACACGTGATGGAAGCCGCGAGACGCAAATTCATTTTGGACACCCACGTAAAAAACCCGACGGGTTCAAAAACCGCGAGATCTGTAGAGATGGTTGAATCGACCGTGTGCAGCGTACTCAAACGTTTCCGTGAGATGCATACTATCGATCGGCAGGTTCATACCAAGCGTTATAGTGGACCTAAAGATCGAAAACTGCATTTGAAGGTGTTGAGAACGATCAAGGTAAACCCAGGGCAGTCGGACTATGACATCGCCAAGAAATTCAATGCCGACCGGTGCACCGTCAGAAGAATTGGTCTTCGCGGAGGAATACGATCTTATTAAGCAAGCAACCTAACCGGACATTAAAGAAGAATCTAGAAGCCAAAGGACGTGCCCGGAAGTTATACAACAAGGTTCTAACGAAGTACGGCGGATGCATCCTGTTCATCGCCAGCATATACTTCGTGTTGGACGTCAAATGAATCCTTAATTCTTCACGTTTCAGTTTGCTGTAGATCTCCACCACCGCCGCAGATGTTCTGCTATATTAATGATGGTAGCAAAGCAGATGGATATGTTGAAAAATGTGCCCCGTATTTCATCCACCACTCGTTGAATAAAACCTTCTAGCGCCACATTGCACATCATGCACGAAGGACGTTGAGTTTCTTCCACATACCCGATGACGCAACTTTTGTTTGCGAAATTTATCCTAAGCGGGCTTCAGTTTTGTATGTTGTTCACTACGGAGTATTTTGGGCGCATTTTTGCCGTCAACAGATACTGGTCTGACTCGATGTTGACGCTTCGACAGGATCTGACGTCGATAATGTCCGAGAAGTGTCGGCTGTCTATCAATACTTGAGCCATCTCTGATGGCGTTTGGTTCGGTGATCTTCAAATGCACTTGTGTGGGAGGCGGGGCTGAAAGAAGTTAAAACTATTGGCTGGCTTGAAGGCGGCTTCTCGAATCCGCTGGTGGAGTCCATCGTCTCTTTGTAAACTTTGCTCAATCGAAGAACATTTGTCAACATTAAACCGATTATAATACGCTAGTTGCTGAAAAACTGACTCAACTCAAAATTTTTGTCTCTCTGTTTTCTCTCATTTCTTTGCAATTTTTCGGTTCCCTCTCTAATTCCAATGAAAATATGTATTGGATGGAAATGGGACCTATAGATAAATATTTCATTTACTTATTCACTCATTTTTATTTTATTTTTCAGAACGAGGCGTACCAGGACAAGGCATCGCAAATTGCAACCGATTTGAACACCTTGAAAAGTGCGTTCCAAAAAATTTCGGACCCGGTCCAGCAGCTGCACAATCGCTTCGTTGCCGAGGAATCGCTCAGCCGCGAGTGGATCACAGCCTATCGAGATCTTCGCAGCCCGAACAAGAATCGCGTTAACGAGAAGGCCAAATATCTGGTCGAGAGGCTGCGTGACTCCTGGCAACATTTGCTACGGGACCGAGCAACCCGATCGCTAACCTACAACGATGAACAGTTTCACGCCCTGGAGAAAATCAAAATCACCGAAACCGGCAAAAGAATCAAAACTCTGCTGAACGACGATGTTCGCCCGGCAGTAGAATTGGAAGCCGAATGTTTGGCCGATTGGTACAAAAAAGCCCAGACCATCTTCCTGCAGACTCAGTTTCTGCACAAGGATGTGACTTCACACGAGGAGACGTTGTTCGACATCCGGGATCGATTGGTTCAGATTAAGGAGGATTTGAAGGAGGACATAAAAAATGATGGAGAAGTGTCGAAGATTGCTAATGAATCAACCATGAATGAGCATAACATCGAATGCATCAGAAAAACAAAAGAAATGCAAAGTTATTTGAGGGTAAAATATTTTACTTTCGGTTTGTGGGCATTTGGCAACATTTTTTTTTTAATTTCGTTTTTTTTTCAGACTATGTACAACTATATGCGGGATATCAAAAAGACGGTTCAGCAAAACAACGAGCTAATTGAAGTTTTCAATATGGATCAACATTCCGTTAACGATGAAGAATCCACTTGATTTCCAAAGTTCCGTAATTAATTCGAGTGATAGTTTTTGTTCTTTTTTAAAACAAAACCAATTTATCTTATACTACTCCTATAGTATACATTTACTAGATAATGTCTATTATCCACATTGTAAGATGTTTTTATTTTCATGACTCAATATACCCCCAGGAAAAGATAATTAAAATAATGTTTTAATTTGATCAATCAACGAACACAGAGAAAGCTCGCCCATTCCACAAGAAACTGAGGGAAAAATTACATCCGCCCCTCACTGCTGGGGGCACATAACATGGAAACAAAATTACAGCAACCAACACGGCACCCGACGTCTGCAAAAACTTCCCCATTCCAAGCAAAAAAATGGGCCCAGGACAAAGACGGCGCTGTAGGACTCCATCCATTTGGATCTTTTAACGATGGTACATAGACACCCCAAAAGTCCTTGAGGCAAAACGGAAGAAAAATAATTTACACACCCAAAACCCGACGGCTGGTAAGCTTCTTCTTTCAATTCTTCCCCCCAAACCCCAAATAAGGCTTGGCTTCCATGTTTTATGGTCGCCCCTCCCGTATTGTGGGGAGTACCGGATAAAGGAAATGGGTGCGGGAGTGAGCTACAAAACAAAAACGGCAACCCACCAACATTGGCAACGATCAAACAGTGGGCTCTTTCCTACCCCAACCCAATCTACCGATTCGGTTTGCGGTTCCGTCGATTCCGTCATTCGGGAGACGAGCGTTGAAAGCATATAGGAGATTTGCTGATTTGTGCAGGATCTGCGGGTGCTAGATTAGTAGCTACCCCCTCGGTGGGTGGTGGTGCGTTTTATTATGTGAGTCCATCCCCCAAACTCCTCGCCGAACTCGCAGCATGTTATCACAGACACAGACGATTTAGAGATGGATGGCGGGATACTTCCTGCACGTGGCTGCCCTGTTTGTCACCGGGAATGCGCAAGCGTTCGGCTTGGGTTTTGTTGTTTGTGTGCTGGGGCCCGTGCCTCTCCGGCAAAGGAAGCCTCTTGCTGGTGCTAGTGTGACGGAATCGGATCCATCCATCCGTCTGCGATTGCTGTTTTGAAAGATGTAATCATTAAGCGCTGACAGAGAATGATTTGTCTGTTATTGGCAATTTCGAGTCATCCGTGGAAGGCATTTCGGCAGAACTTGAAATCATATCTTTTGGATGCTTAACGACTTTTGAATACAAATTTTATGTTAAACGTTCTTAGGATTCGAGCAGCCTTCATCTTATTCAGTCATAGAAGGTTTTCAATTTGAACATATTGTTGAGGTGTATTATGATAAATGTTTGATTTAAATTGAGCAATTTTAGCTACTGTAGATCGAATTGAAAATGTATTGCCTTTTTGTATTTCCTTTGCTTTAAGAATGATTTGTTAATTTTCAACTACTTTACCTTTTTTTTTAAATTTTTGACCAGTCATTCCTATAGAAATTAATTTGAGACCTTGTAGCCAAAAAAAGTAAAAGAGCATTAAAGTTATTTTCGATAAAATACGCTTTAAAGTTTTCGTGTTCAGCGGTTTTCCACACATGTTTCAAAACGTTATAGTTTTCGATCGAAAAAAAGCTCTCAGTACCTCATTTCTATCATGTTTCCAGATTTAGTGCAGATCTAATACATACTGATAATGGAATAATGTTAATTTAGGAAAAAAGTATAAAATATAGGTGTTAAGGTGGCGTTTTACAAGGAAATCAATTTTTAAATTTATCCAACTAAACTAAAAAAAATCAATATTACAACCATTAGACCGAGTGACGAATGAAATAATTGTATAAGGTAGACGTTTTTGAGTAAAGAACAAAAGTAATGTTGCTCAACTTTTTGTTGCCTATTAAGTTGTCTAATCATGTGAGCTCTTCACATTACGACTTTGAATTTATTTTTACAGTAGCCAGAATCTGTAGTTTTTTCAATTCCTTTATTTGAAACGACTCATACCTTGAGGCTTTCAGGAGCCAAACTCGTTCTAAATGTTTACAATATTTTTCTTAAGATCTGTTATCTTCCTATCGCAAAGTTTATGAACTCTGGAATTCAATGAGTTCATTGAATTTGTTTCTACTAAACTAACACCTGTGCTAATTTTAAAAGAAAAAGACAAGCTCTTCTGAAAAAGTACATATTTAAAATATCTCAGATCCTTAACTTAATATGGACCCAAAAAGCAAAGCTTTTTTCTTCAATAAAACAGCTTAGATCAATTAAGGCAGCTGATCTTCAGTAAAATATCCTCCACCCTCTGCCCAAACATTAGAGCGAGAAAGAAATACCGGCAGCAGCACAGCAGTAGTGTATGGTTGCCCGCTTTCGCCCACGCAATTCTGATGTCTGGCGTTCTCCGATCATCGTCGCACCAGCTTACGGGACACGGCCCGCTCGATTCTTATAGGACTATTTCATTCAACAGAAAAAAATCCCTATTAGCAGCCATGCAGCAGGACAAGCAAGCAACCATTCAAAAAAGGCAATTTGAAAATAATCTCACTTCGGTCGAACCTCACCGCGCGCGCTCTTTCTCTTGGTTGGGTGTACTTTACTCATTTTTTCCGGAATCCACTCCACTTCTGCGACGGGGTACAAAAATCCTCTCAAAGCTGTATGCGTGTGCCTCACTTTTTGCCTCGCTGGATGATGCAAATGCGAAAGAAAAAAAACAACAATAATGAAAAGAACGTCACCTCGTCGTCGCGTTGCGAGAGGAAAGTGTCCACGAGCCTGAGCAGAGAGCTCCCCGTCCACCATTTTGGGATACGAATTCGCCGTCGTGTGCCGTGGGATGTGTATACACATCTACCGTCTGCTGCTGCTGGCTGGCGGGCCCCGTTCATGAAAATATGTAAATACGAGAGCGAGAGAAAGAGACTTGAGTCGGTCGGTCGGTGCGGCCGCCGCCGCTATGCTTTGTGGCTTGCTTGCTGCTGGTTGGAGAGAGAATTTGCGGCTGGGGATTCTGAAGCTCGCCGAGGCATTTAAGAATCAAATCGATCTACCCTCCAGTGCGTTGAAAGAGATTGCACCATACCATACAATAAAAGTTTTTGTCAAATTGACAAAAAACTTACGAAAATTTCAACAGATCACTGAAAGTGTCAAATACGTATGTCCATCAGTGTATGTATAAATTTAACTTCATACACAAAGCCTTCTCGATTAAGACACGGTTCAAATTTTTCGCAGTTCGATGGGTTTCCAGAACAATAATTTTTAATAATGTTGATCAAGAATAATAAAAAGCTTAATGAATTATGATAAAAAATATAAACGGGGGCGGCCATGAAATGGGCAACTTAGGCTGGTCACCTTTTTTTCATAGATTTTCGAACTAATTTGCTCTCAACTCATTTCAAAACTACCTTCAATTTATTATATACTTACACCAATAAGTCCTTTTCAACGGGTTTTTTTTTTCGATTCTGAGTTTGCTTCTGATTTCGTCCGAATAAAAAACCACTTTCCAACCAATTTCGATTTTCGAGTTGGTACGAGTACGTATGTAGGTGTGCGTGAAAACGAGCGCAATGTTGACATGCAGCTGTCATTTTGATTTCCCTTCTCGGATTTTTTCACTCGGATCTTTACACCCAGATTGCCTTTTTTCGTGTCCGGATTGCATTGGCCAGCAGATAGTAGGATTTTGCTTGGCTGAGAGATTCAAAATCGCGGCAATAATAAATTTTCCTATTTCATTATTTCGACTATTTTGCTTTCAGTCACAAACAGCTGTTCGTTGTTTTGACAACATTAGTAACAGTATTGGTGAACTTCTTCCAACAATTAAGGCAGCTGACTTTATTCTCAGGGCAACTCCGTCAGTTTTTCGTGCGCAACTAGTTTGTCACTAGAGTAATAAATGAGCATGATGACAGCACTTAGTGCTCTACTAGGTTGCAACTGGTTTGCCACTGGGTGAAAAAAAACACGGTATAATATTGAGACTTAAGACAGACTATTAGGATATATTGACAGTTTTACACGAACACCACCTTAGCAGGAGGCCTCAGCCCTAACCTCAAACCATGGGAGAACAGAATCAATTTTTGAGAAGGGCGCACGATAAACGCGATTTTGCGGTACTAATATCGACAAATTCGCCCTGTGGAAAAGCGACACACAGATGCTCGTGTTTTGATTTTTTTGGGTGTTCAGGGCTGCCAAGTGCATTGATATTAGGAAAATGATTATATTTTTAAATTGAATTTTTATTGAAAAACGTTTTCATGAGTACTGAGAATTTGCAACTTTCCCGTAGATTTCTATTAGAATATGAAATTAAACGCAACATTTATCTGAACTGAATAACAACTGTCTGTATCGCACACTTAAACGATGTAGCGAATCATGTGAAAATAATATCAATAATCAGAGAGATTTTCATAGTCTACATAGACCTGGCTTTCATTAATTTACTTTTTTTTGTAACAGGGAATGATTTTGCATTCGTTTAGAAGTTGGAAACAACTCTTTTTACTTTACACGGAAAAAAATTGAGTGGTCATCCCAAAGACGCTGTCATGATAATTTTACCATTTCAGCGCTATAGTATTTTCAACCACGAAAAGTTTAACATCGATTTGGTGAAAGTGCTCATGAAACAATATTGAAATCACTATGTACCTGGTAATTTTCGATAACTCTCAATGTGTGTTGTCGAAAATACTATGGTCATGATAATTTCATCATAATTTCTATCACAACCACCGTCCGCATAGTAATTTTGACATTGTGGCACCAATTCATATCAACAAAATACTACGCACAGCGTACTTTTGAGAACAAAACATATTTGACTCAAAAACATAAGTGCGTATGATAATTTTACTATGGTAAACATTCTTGTTGTTTACACTAATTCAGGATCATTAATCATCAAACCCGTTTGTAAAAAAAAACTAATTTTGAGCTGCTTTATAGTTACATAACTTTGAAAATCATTCGAGAGCATCGGGAGAACACACTAACATTGACCGACGTGTGTCGGAAGTGTGAATTTTCATGTTTCAAATAATGTCATAATGCATGCATGCAAGTAAACAAACAAACATACATAGTAATTTTACTATTTAAATCAAGCTTCTCGCTCCTCCTAATCTTTATCATAACACATACTAGTTTCATCATGAAACATATTAATTTTACTAGGGACGAAGTAAAACAATGCATCATTTCATTGACAATTTTACTAAAACGCAGTCGAATTTACTCTGCGCAGCCAAATTGAGCAGATGGTAAAATAGCTATGCGTAAGGTATTATAAACAACAAAACATATTTGACTCAAAAATATGGTCGCCTGTTGTTCGTTTAAACCACGGATTTAGTAATATTACTATGCTTTTTTTTTGTGTGTACCGAGCAGCACATGAAAATATATTTCAGATTTTTAAATTCACCTTGAAAATTCATTAGCGGAAGATGGCTTATCTTCATCTATTTTATTAGAGACGCCCCGTAATGAATTCAAACGTTTAGCTGATGATTGTTAAAAAATTTAATCAATTCAGAAATATTATAATTAGTTTAAAAAAAACAAATACTGATTTTAGTAACGCACCTAGCATCACTGGTGAGGCCGTCAGCTCATCAAAGTTTGAGGTTATGGCTGAGGCCAATTTTTCGCCAATACTATCGCCCGTATATACCCTTATAGACATCCCGAATAGACCAAGACCATGGTTCTACATTGTAATAACAATGGTTTTCGTCTTAACAATGAAAAACAATGTAAAATCTCAATCCCTTTAAAAAGTGACATGACACATATGTGACATGAAAAAATGGAAATTCAGACTGGAAACATGGGACCTTAGTCCTATGCAACCAAAAGTCGCGTATTTACTTAAACATGGCATTCCGAAGTTTACACTTGGCTGAACAAAGGTTTTACTGAAGTTTCAGGCTCTGATGTTACATAAAAGTTACAAAAAAAAAATTCATCGCCTCTCGGAAAGTACAAATAGAGAAAACAAACACGGTATAACATTGTTTTTGCACAGTGTGAAAAGCCGTGTTCAAGGTAACTTGGTGTATACTGGATTATTTTTTAAACGATTTTTGTGTACGTTTAGAAAAAGAAATCGTTTGAAAAAAGTTCTAAATCATCTATCTATCTTAAACAAACCTTTCATAGAAATGAACGAATGATACGATTTGTTTAACTTTTATCTGTGAACTAGTGCAATCATTTTAGATTAATTTTTTGATCTTATTTTTATGCTTACAGAATTCAAAACTGTTACTCCGGTTTTAAAGCTTATCGAGCTTTAACATTTTCACTGAGCACAATACTTTTCACAATCCGGCACCAAAAGCAGTAACCAAAAAAAGAGAATTTTTCCAAATCCTCCCATCCCGTTTCAGGTCTCTCTCACCTCTTGCTCTGAAACGCCGTCATCATCGTCTCGTTCGTCGTTTCGTTCCGCTCTCGGCGTCGATAAAATTTTGTATGTTTGACACAGCAGCAGCCATAGTAGGCAAAAGAAGGTTCAGTCTCGCGCGGTCCTCAAATATTACCTAGAATCCCGGTGCAATCCGTTTCGGATCCGGTCCAAAGTGGTTCCATCGGAAGTGGCCCACCTTGGCGAGCCGTTTGCGACTGTTTTACGACGTGGTAAGTTCCGTTTTAGTGGTCAAAAATGACGGCAAAGTCAGTGGTCTTCGTCCGTGTCTGAATATATTGGGGAATATAAATCCCCCGCCGCCAGAAGAAAAGAAGAGCAGCAGGCCGTGTCTCGTCGTTCGTCGCGTTTCGTTTGCGTGATTTGCTGTGCGCGAGGAAGGCGAAGGAAAAAAGGTCGCCATGACAGTCGTCGTCGGGTCGACTCGATCTCGGTGCAGACTAGATTGCCTTTAGGGAAAAAAGTGCCGAGTGCCCGGATTAGTGGCCACCAGAGGCTACCGATCGTGTGAAATTTTATTGCCTAATTTTTGGTGTGATTTTCTCGTCCGTTCCATCGGGAACAGAAAAATGTTGCACAATTTTCCCTGTATTTTTTCCGATGGAATAAATAGGATTCTTCCCTCTACGCGAAATGAATTAAGTGAAGTAATACGAGCTGCTGCTCCCGAGCAAAAGAAAGGGAAGGGGAGATAGTGGGAATGATTTTTGTGCCTTCGTGAATTTAAATCTAGTCGATCTCCCTCCCGCCCGTCCGGCTGGGTAGGCTAGAGTGAACGAACAATATCCCGCGCCCAGTTTAGTTGAGGGAAATCTGAGAGGGAGCTCCTAAAATCTGAAAAAGTAACAAGCTCCCCGCACAACGACTGACTAGCAGAGCAGTGGACTAAACGATTCATGGATTGCTGTTATTGATGTTATTTTATTAGTGTTCTATAATACCTATGCGTCTCACTACCCTACCCTGAAAAACTTGTCGTGTCACAGTGGCTCAGATGGCGGTAAAATAATCGAATGGGTACAATTACAAAAATGTGGTTGTTCGATGAAATTGTCTAATGGTTCCTAAATAACTTGAACAAACATGTTAACTCAGATTTCATTCCATAAAAAATAAAAATAAAAGATCCAAAAAATTGATACTATTGTAGAATACAGTTACGAAATTTATTTCCTTAATTCATAGCTAGTGTAGAGCGAATGCGTTACAATTCATGGGAGCTTTTCATCAAGCCTAAAATTTCAACACCTGTCAGGCTTTCTTATATTAACTCACTAATGCCTGTCTATCCACATGTCTTTCATATTTCTGTAAATATTGCGGTTACTGGGAAAATTTCTAATCGCGCGACGGTAGCCTTCCGTGCGGTAGGCTAGCCGGAGCAGTAACCACAGTTAAAAAATTCACTCTTACTCACTAATTTCATTGAAAAGTTAAGAAGTAAATTCTTGAATCAATCTTCAAATCATTATTTTGCAAGAGAGGACAAAACATGAAGTCATCAGAATGAAATATTATTATTCTTAGTATTCATTGAGATTGAATTAATTACGAGCGTTAAAATCCCAGACAAAACAAAAAACAATCTACATTATTGAAAACACATTTTTCCATAGCCTGAGAATTAACTAATTTGGCATGACGAAGATTTTGATGCGATAAATGCGTCTTTGATACTTTATATGCTGGTCGAATTCAATTATGTTGTCGTTAAAATGTAACAAATCGTATATGAGAAGTTAAAAAAAGGAGTTGTGTACGGTGAATAGTCTATTATAGGAAATAATACCATTCGCATCGCAAAAAATAGAACTGCGCACTCATAACTGCGAAATTTGTGCGATCTGTCAAATCAGTATAAAATCTGACAGTTTTATACACGCTAACCGCTTTTCAGTTAAACTTTATACGGATAACTCCGACTGCAAAACATAGCACGAAATCCAATATTCAATGAATGATCGCTACCGTGTCGTTGAACTCTAAACTTATTTAAACAACTACAGGTTTTCATTTTTTTTTCATGAATTTGTCCGCTGGTTGACCCCATCGCAAACAGGTTTTTTTTATTATTCATTTTTCCGTGATTTTGACCGCTGATTGACCCAGCTCAAGGCAAACATATTTTTTTGTTTTATAAACAATAGATAAACCGATAATAATATTTGGTATACATGTTTGTTTG
This sequence comes from Uranotaenia lowii, assembly GCF_029784155.1. Classification (NCBI taxonomy): domain Eukaryota; kingdom Metazoa; phylum Arthropoda; class Insecta; order Diptera; family Culicidae; genus Uranotaenia; species Uranotaenia lowii. The sequence goes on along the minus strand of NC_073692.1, from coordinate 71,870,303 downwards.
ACAACTTTTTATTAAATCATCTTTCAATGTTTTCCGCTTGTTCATCCGATTTAATTTCAGTCGATAAATAATCCTTATGTAGGACAGTGCTCATTTTTTTCTTGAATACTGTAATTTTTTTTACAGTGGTACCCTACGGGAGCCCAAATCAGCTATCGCAGAAATAGAAAAAAAGAGTGGATCAGCAATAAATAAAATATAATTCTAGTTTTTCATTCCGTCGAGCATGCTGCTTAAAATTAGAATCATTAACATTTCATTTTTTTATTATTCTTTAGCCTTGTAATTTCACAAGAGCAAAGTTCCAATCCAAGGAAATCTTTGTAGCAGTAGTAATCACAAAACTTAGGGCTTTATTATCAATTATCAAATTATGCGCTTTGAAAAGATCCTCCAAATTAGAACGTGGTTTAAGTTTTCTGGTTCGTTACAAAGTGCGCAGTCAGAAACATTGATTATCTTGCGAATTTAGATTAAAGACAAATCAAATTCAATAATAATGTCATGAATCTTTTCTGATGATTTCCGGAAAAGTGGTAGTTTTCAGTTCTCATATTTCTGAAAAATTCAGCAAATTTAAGTGTTAACCTAAAACTTTAATTATTGAACATCGGGAAAAAATTAATCGTACCAAAAGTTATTTGAAAACAAACATTCGTAATGTTACTTGTGACATTTCTCACCATATTTCGGAATCGTACCGCCCAGCTGTACCACCGTGTGCCATGTGTTGTTTTTCAAAGGTAGTGTTAGTGCGAGTGAGAGGAAGCAAGGAAGAGCTGGCGCACGCGATTTGCATGTGTTGTTCAAGTGAGAGTGTTCTAACAAGAGCTCAAGAGGAAAGAAGTGAGCAAGGGAGGGAACCAAAATCAAAGAAGGCAAAAAATGACATTTCGTGCGTCTGGTTGGCTGGCTGGCTTGCTTGTTGGTCGCTCTTCGTCTCGGGACGGGTTTCATTCGGCAATCACCCCCACTCTCAGTTTCTCTCGTTCTCTCGGCTGCTATCAACTATTGTGCTCTTCGGGTGATTTTTCCCAAAATATGGAATTTCGCTCAAAAAAACGGGAGATCGAACAAAATCGATACCACTATCAGTGTTTCCGTGTTTATTTTGGTAGTGTCATCATACAAAAATAAAGCTGTGATGTAAATTGTTTCTAAAAATATTAAATATGTACAATGCATCTTATTATAATTTTCCTGGAAATGAAGGTAATTGTATGATTTTTTTTATTCAGTCGATCATTTATCTGGTTACATATATAATTTTACTTTGTTTTCACGACAAACATGAAAACTGATTAGTAAAAAGGTACATTTTTGATTTATTCACTAAATTGAGCATAAAATTTGATAAAAATTATTAATAATGCTTTGTCTGATGTATGGGTTAAGACTGGAACAAATATCAATTTCTTCTTTTGTCACCAAAAATTTCTTGGTCATCCCCATCCTAATACGGAAATTTACTAAACGAGATGACAACAGTCCATCAACTTGAGCTTTAACATACGAAACACAGAATATTTCTCGCGTGAGCTTTCATTACGTCGAATGAAACAAAATTTGAAAAACTGAGATATTCACTAAAAAAGCTTCATTATAACATTATCTACCTATGTGATTGATAAAACAATCAATTTAAACCCTTTTAATATATAAAATTTAAGACTTCCAAAATGACGAATGAAACAAAACCTTGATTGCCAATTTCAATGTTGCTTACGTCCCTTCTTCCAAACGGCGAATGTGCAGAGGAAGAAAAACCTAGCACATTCGCTATGGATTCCATGAGCAAACAAGTGTATACAGGTAGAGGTTTTCAGAATATCAACCTGGCAATGAATATTATTTCAGATTCTTCTTTTCAAGCGTTCTTAAATCGATACTCAAGCAGGCTTTCGAACGCTGTAAAATAATGCAGCAAGGAAAAGAAACCGAACAGCAGCAGTAGCAGCAAACCTATCAACTAACTGCATCAGGCTGAGCGGCAGCAGCCTGCTGCTGTTAGTCACCCAATCACCCGATTCACACTTATATTACGCATTCACTAATAAATTTACCGCTGCACTCGACAACTCAATAAGTTAACATTCACTATGCCGAGAAAATTGAAAATTTACCGGTAATTGCCTCAGAAACATTTGGGCGTAAGTGCAAGTTGAACGAATCAAAGGACGAATGAGACAAATTTCCCCTCCAGCTGGTCGGCAACAGAAAGCTGATCAGCAGCAGCGAGCTGGTTTGACCGATGGCGCACCCGATTCACACATTTCATTATGCATTTACTTACCAATTTACCGCTACACTAGATATTTCACTTATTTAACAGCCACTACGCCGAGAAAATTGAAAATTTCCCATAGTATTTGCATCAGAAACATTTGGGCGTAAGTGCAAGTTGAACGAATCAAAGGACGAAAGAAAAGAGACGAATGAAACAAATTTCCCCTCCAAACGACGAATGTGTTCAGACGTATGAACGATTTATGTTTGAATATGTCGTATGTTCCTATATGATTAAAAAATAGCTCTAAAAATTGCAAAAAATTAAATTCATAATGTGGAATATCTGACACAATTAGTTTCCATGAATATTGCGTATTTTTTGAAGGGTTATCGGCGACGGAATGAAAATAGGATTTGAAAAACACTCTTCAAATTTCAGAAGCGTTTTTCTCGGTTCGGTGTTTCTGTTTCATTCGACGTAATGAAAGCTCACGCGAGATTTGTGGAATTTTCAAAAGTAGCTGATTATGAAACTTTTTGTCAATTTCTCAGATTATTCACAACACCACTTTTTTTTAATGTTTTTGGAGTCATGATCTTGACTAAAATGTATTATATAACTTCTAACCTCAGCCAACTTAGGCACTGAGTAAAAAAAATTTTTTTGAGCATTTGATACAGTTTTTTTCCGAAGCATGTTTTTCTATTTTTTTTTTTTGTTGGGAACAACGTTTAAGTCATGTTACAACAGCCATGCTTTTTACCAACATATGTATTTTAATTTTTAATTGATAATTTTTGAAGATATACATATTTTTCAAGGACATGTGAAAGTTGAATTATTAGCAGTGAAATGCGGTTTCATTACATTTGGCAGTTTCGTTCTTTCGAAATGTTACGCAAGACTCATGTATTTCAAACCAATGACCCTCCATTTCATGATTTTTTTTTCTTAAAAATAAACTAAAGTTAAAAATAATCCGTACATCACGAAAAAATTTACAATTTTTCACTTTTTCCATGCATTAAAAGTTGCAAATTTGTTACTTTATGAAACGAAGGGTTAATAAATAGTAAAATAGCGCCCAAAGAATAAAACCTTGTGAAACTTTAAGTACATTGACTTGAAGTACATTGACTCTAATGATCAATTACATACTTAAACGTGTTTGATAAATAATGTTTTCATTAAATTTTTGAAATTTGTGTTATGTTTTCTATGATACACTACTGGATATCGTTCAGGAAGAATTGAATTGACCTTTCGATAAATTTTTCATATACATACATCGCTTTCATCAAAGAAGAAATTTGCATATTACATGGTTCACGGTGTCTTTTTTGGGACCCATAAAAAGACAAAATCAGCATATCTGAAAATTTGCCACATTTTAGAGGAGACTTCAGGTAAATACAAACAAGTTACAAATTGAGTCTCAAATAGCCTTCCATGGACTTCAAATTCCACTAAGTTCCATAAATAGCCTTTTTGTGACATGTCAATCGCATCCCTTCAGTATAAAAGTTACAAATAAGGTCTCAAATAGCTTCCATGGACTTCAAGTTCCAAGAAGTTCCTTAAATAGCCTTTTTGTGACATGTCAATCACTTTCATTGAGTATAAAAGTTACAAATTGGGTCTCAAATAGCCTTCCACGGACTTCAAGTTCCACTAAGTTCCTTAAATAGCTTTTTTGTGACATGTCAATCAGATCCCTTCAGTTTAAAAGCTAAGCTACCAATTGGGTCTCAAATAGCCTTCCATGGACTTCAAGTTCCAAGTTCAAGTTCAAGTTGGCTGACCTTGCAAGTATTCTAGGGAAGCTTATTACCACTTTGAGTTTTAGCTGCTGGTAAGGCAACATCTATGCGTGACCTCGTGGCAGCATGTTTGGCCATCATATCGAAGGGTCGCGGTTCAAATCTTGTATCAGGACTAATTTTTTTCCATTAGGTTGTTTGATTGCTTGAGTAAGCAAATAAGTAAAATGTGTATCACAAATGGCGTGCGGGCCGGTATATATCAAACAATGTCAAACACAAAGCAATTTATTCAGATGAATTGAGGTGATAGGAAGAATTAAGATGGATGGTAGTGACCGAATTTAGAAAGAAGAGAAAAGATTTTTTTTGTTTTTGCTGATTAAAAGATGATTTGTGAGCTGATCAGAAGGCCGTTCAATTCCATTTTTTTTTTCATAATAACAAAGCTGATTATGATAATCCAATTAAAAATAATCGAAACAGTAAGTTTTAAGATATTTGTGTTTAGAACCACATCCAAATGAATATGTAAAAAGTAAAAGTGAAACAATGTAACGATCAATGATAAACTTACAACTTTGAAATTTATAGTTTTTGGTAAAATATCTTTTTTATTAAAATATTTTAAGTTATTATTTATTTTTCAAGTGAATTTTGATACTTCAAAACTTAAAAACGCAAAATTTGAAGTTTATAGGAATAAATTTTAGTTAAAATTAGTGAAAATTTTAAAAACTTTCACGTGTATTTTTTCGCAAATCTTAAAAAAAAACGGGAGTTGATTTTTCCTGAATAGTGCGTTGGATTATAGGAAAGTATGGGCTCCTGTATAATGTGCCAAACTTTCAGAGTTGCCGATCGTTTCTTTAAATCGTTCTTAAAAGACATCGTGTTATTATGTTTAAAATCCGAAAATTTACTGCTACACTTGTATAAGAAAGTCGAACAACAATAATACCTTGCTTTGCGAAAAGACAAAATCAAAACAAACCGAAACGCTTATCAGTTGGTCTTGAGAAAGATAACCCGCCCCCGATTGAGGAAGGAATTCTTTGCTTGCCCAACATCCTTCTCCTGTGTGAGAGTGTGAGGGTGTCTCGAAATCCATGCACATATTCCCTGCGCGCCTTCTGAGAGGGAAAGTCCAAGAGAGGGGAAAGTTTACATCGCCGAGCATAAAAATATTGAACGAGAGCGAGCAAACGAGTGAGCAAGAGCATACCTTCAGCCAGACCGACCAGCCGCAGTAGCGCGGTGTAGGCCCATCACGGGAGCATAACGTGTTTCACTCCGCCACCATCTTCTCGTAACTTATGTTGGGTTTGACTCGGTCGGGCAGGCCTTCGACCAGAAGTCCCCCAGTTTTGTGCTCCTCTTTTTTACACTTTGCTCTTTTTTGTGTTCATAATTACAACAATGGCGGCCGCTGCTTCAGCCGTCTATAAATAAAAATAAGAATCTTTGGCAGCGCGAGGTGACGAAACGGCAAGAAAGTGGGAGTAAAACTAGTGCTAATGATCTGTGATCTAATTGGAAAATGTTAGCTAGTAGAGAAGACAAGTGAGTGCAAAAGAAATCCGGCAGCAAGAAATCGACAGAAAAATCTGTCCGTGCCCCGGAACAAAGAGCAAAGCACAGCACAGCGAGAAAAGTGCGTGTGATTGTGTACGTGTGTGTGTCTGTTGATTTAGAGGGTGGTCTTCTGGATTGGGGCTCCGTTCCGGCAAATGGATTCGGGCAATCCTCTTCTCCGGCAGCAGCAGCAAGTTCTTCCACATTTGGAACGGGAGCACCACCGTCAGCACCACCACTATCAGTACCTCCAACCGCCGCTACAGCAACAACATCAACAGCAGCAGCAACAACAACAGCAACAGCAGCAAGTAGTGGCGGCGGCCACACTACTACAAGTGCAGCAACACCATCAACAACAGCAGCACCGATTGAAGAGTGCTGGTTGGGGTGCGGCCACGAGTGCCGCGGCAGCAGCGGCATCTTCTTTCATACAGAACATTGTTAGCAGCGCCGCTAACAACACAACCGGCACCGGAGGAGAGCTTTTGATGTAAGCATTCCATACTTTTACCTTTTTTTTGTTGACATATGAACCTACATGTTATTTTTTTCTTGATTCTTACTTTACTTTAGAGAATATTTAGCATATCTACAGTTTTGTTGATTGTACGTTTTCGATTTCATTTCAATATGCTCGTTTCCAACACAACACGACGGTATCTTCTCCGTTTGCCCTCTCTAGTTGATTGTGTGTGCCACCGCGCACAGACAGATTCACCGGCCAATAAGTTCCCGCGCCATGAGCTGTGTAATGTGTGTTGTTGTTATCTTTTTTTTTTATTTCGATGTTGCACTGAGGAAGAGAACGAAGGTACCACGCGACACTCTGTAACTAGGTGTGGGATCTTCAGGAAATCGAGTACCGTAGGTCGGCGTATGTCTGAATATATTCTTCGCCCCCTTAGATTTCGCTGTTTACCAGCTTATTGTACTGGCTGCAGATCAAAACATTCTGTTGTTTACTGTTGCTGGATAACAGATTCTGTTAAACATACCCCGTTTGATTTTGGCAACACGCCCGTACACATTTATTTAGTGTTTCCGAAATCGAACGGTTATTGTGCCGAGTTTATTCGTTCCCCAGGCGTAAGGGAGAGTGTAACAGTCGCGGCGACTCAACTGTTAAAAATAGTTAAATAGAAGAAAGGAGGTTTTTGAAGTTACACCCAGTTATCAAAAAATGGTGCCTATTTTTGCAATGATTAAAAAATCAACAGTCAAAAATACGCAAATTCTGCCGGTAACAAACAAATTTGCAGTTTGTTGTCAGTTCGATTCAATGTTCAACACTGATTTTTCATCACTGAAAATTGATATCATTTTCATCTTACTCTGCTGCTCTTTCATAATACAAAACCAATTATTGCTTTTATTTAGGTCTAAATGCCTTATTTAGGTATTGGTTAGGCATCATATTTCGATTCGACGTTAGCTCATCCTGGTTACTGTTTGCTATCGATTCAGGCAACAACATCTACTCAAGTTATTTATATGTAACAACGTCTATAAAGCCAGCACAAATTTAAAATTCTCCTTTTGTCACTTCGACTCGAAATATCTCGAGGGTTCGGGAGATAGAAAAAAAAAACAGTTCAAAAAACCAATAAACTGAGGAAAAACCTTGCATACTTATACGAACGAAATTTAAAAATCCAAATATTTTATACCAAAACTTTGAAAAAATCACAAATGCAAGAGGTTAAAATCTCTATTTTCCACGGCTTTCCATTTTTGATTTTGAAATTGTTTGATTTTTTTATACTAATTGATTGAATTTTTCATATAATACTTAATTTTTTTTTTGTTTTTCCTCTTCGGGCTTTTCAAAAATTCCAATGAAGAGGGAGGTGGAGGTGTGACAATGCAAAATTGATATTTGGTTCTGCTTAGTCGGGAAAAAATAGGTTCTTGTTTTAATTTTTTTTTTGTGTATGAATTTTCGAGAGACAACAACTGTGGCATAAGCGATTGTTCAGTACAATCTTACTATATTCTAACGATACGTTGCTGTAATCAACTAAGCTTCAGTTGGATTTTGGTTCGTTTATTAGCTAAAATACCCAAAAAAATTGTAGTGGCATGTAACCAATTTTTGAAATACATATTTTAATTAATAGTATTAAAATTGCAGATATACGTAGGATCGCACGAATAACCTTTTCAACGGAGGACAGTAGTGAAATTTTCGGCCAAGAAAATTCATTTAAATAAATTCACATTTTTTGTAAAGTGAGCAGAGTTTCTAGCGAACCAGGAATACCGGAAAATATTAGCTATTTCATCTTTTCACCAGGAAACCTGGGAAAACCGGATATTTTCGGCACATCGCCGGAAAAATTGTTATATTTGGAAATTTTCATGGAATTTCAAAAATATTTTTAAATTAATTTCTAAATGTTAAAGTGGATTTCGACAGTCTTGGTACTGACCTCAAGAACACTAAGTCTAAGTCTTATTTTCGTTCATTAGTAAACAAACGAAGTTTCAATCGCTTTTTTTAACTCATTGCAGACCAAACACGAGATATGTGCTGCGCGTACAAGAATGCATAACTCAATTAATTAATGGAAGTACAATCTGCAACTAAATACAAAACGTTCTGTAACTCAATGATATTAAGTTTGTACAATTTGGTCCATTGGTTTCTGATATATAAAGTTATCTAATTTCCAACAACCAGTTAAGTTTTCAAGGTCAAATGATTCAGTATTCGATATACATGAACATGTTTCAATAAATTATTTAATGCAAAAAGCAATTACATTTTTTAGCAGCGTAAGACGTTTTTATAACTTTTTAGTAAAAAAAAATATTGTTTTCAATGTTGTTGTTGTTGTCAAGTTTTTCGTTTAAATTGGCCTGATGAACGAAACCTCATATCGCCAGTATTCTGTTTTTCATTCTTCCTGCGTTAAACTTTTACTTAAAGGTTCCTGAGCTGGAGAATATGTTTATGTAAAAATTGTATCAAGCACCTGTCGAAATCTAAGGTCTCTACTCTGATAACAAAATTATATCTTATATTCAAACGAATCAAATTCACCCCTGTCTTATTAACGATTCTCTATATTTTAATATTTTTTGTATGAAAAAAACCTCTTTTTTCTAAAACATATCTTTATATTTGTTCAAAAAGAAGTTAAACCCGATTTCAATCATTTTCTACATATTTCTATACAAACTATTTTTTTTCTATTACATTCTTACATTCAATTCTAAAAAAAAAGAGTTCTCATCGTGGCTGAAAAGAACCCCAAAACCATTGAAATTTCCAGATCAAGTTAAACGGACTTGTTTGTGCATAACTGTTTAAATTGTGGAGCAAAACAATGAATAGACGCCAATTTCGTTGGATTTGCCCAATGTTATAAAAACTTGTCAATTTGATGCAAAAAGACTACGTCGTCGTCGATGTATTTGTCATGATTTCATTCCGGTTAACAAGTTTTGGGAAACAATTGTTCAAAATTTTTAGGGCTTTACATTGTTTTTTTTCAGTCTACCTTAATTCTATATTGAAATATCAGTATAATAAAAACCGGGAAAATCGTCATTTTTTACCGGGAAAAACCTCCTAATTTCAAAGCGGTAAATCGCTATTAACCCTGAAAACATTAGAAAAGAGGTCGCGTTATCCAAAACATTCGGGAAAATTGTGCCTTTAACTCTCTGATTTGTCATTTCTGCCTTTCATGAAAAACAATTAAAAATTTATTCGGTAAATTTTGAAGACAAAAATCGTGTGGCGTTTTGTTATGAAGCTTCATTAATTTACTATATGAACATTCTTTTGACACAATCAAAGAACGTTCTCAATATTTTTAAAAACATAAAAAGGGCCAATCGTGAATGCAGTAAACAGTTTTCGTTATTTTTACTAACGTGTGTGCCTCATTGATTGGAAAACTATAAAAACTTTTGCCCTAATTTCTCAAGTCCCTGTCCCTAGTGCCTGTCCCTAGAAAGACAATATGTAAAATAAGAGCAAAATTGGACGATGGTATTAAACCGCATGTACTACTACTTTAATCTATAATATTAAGCATTTCTGTAATGTATCGAGGACTATAATTTTTATACCGTTCGAAAGGATGAACCCCTTAAAACCAAAAGGCGCAACTATGAATCCGTTGAGACATTTTTTTTTTCAACGGAAATAACTTTATTGACCTCTGCTCTAACTAACCAATTAGATTCCAAAAAAAAAAAAACAAAATCGTTTTTTCAATAGTTTTAATTGTGTAAGGAATGAGATACAATTAAAAAAAAATCCAGATTCCATAAATTGAATTTTTGATGCAATTTAACTGTTTAATTTTTTTTACAGTACTTCAATTAAAGAATGTGGAAAAATTTCGAGGACATATACGGGCTCGTATGCAGTAGAGAGTTAAAGAGCTAATCGTTGAAAAAGCTCCTCAAACGCTCATAAGAAGCTACCTGTGACTTATTTGAAACTTTAAATTTCGTTTGTAGGTCGTAAATAGCATTCAATTACCTAGTGTATCATTATTACCAACATGGAAATTTATTTTTAGTTAGAAAACGAACACAAACACATATAGGATTTCTATAAACTTGATGTTTCCTCCAAGAAATCCTCGATTAATTTTACACTAGATGAACTTTTTACAGGATATGATGGCTAGCATCTTACAAATTCTCAAAATCATCAACCCATAGAAAGTGTACTTTGTACGCAGTGACCGAGATTCGATCTTATCTCCAACAGGAACGAAAAACAAAATTATATCAAGATGATATAGATATGATTTAGATATTCAACATTTTCTATCAAAATCAGTTATAATTCAGTACTCGTTTGATGTTGAAATATCTCAATTTATATCTAAAAATCTATACAAGTATAGCTTAATAATATTAATTTTCGATATTCTAACAAGATTAAAAAGATTATATCTCATTCAGATAGCATAGTTTGATATCGAGTGTAACAAAACTTAACATGTTATATTTATGTTATTATGTTATTAAGTCCAGATATGAATGCTTCGAACATAATTTCTACAGATTTCTACAGAATTTCTACACACCTTCACACACTTTATTTTTGGTTTCCCAAGTAAAGATTCAATTTCATGAAGCTGACGAGCGAAACTCATTGAAGTTCGGTTTGGACCGTTAACTCCAATGTCCGCGTTTCATTAGAAGTTGTATGTATATCAAAATAAGATATGATCATAATATTTTATGACAATCTGAACAAAAATCTTATAATTGAAAATGAGCTCAATCCCATTCAAGTCTAAAATAAGATATAAATCATATTGAAAAAACTTAAATCAAAACTTTGAGTACTTAATTATAACTGTATCGGATATAAATATGTTGGTAAGATATATTTGAGTTATTATTTTGATATGCTTTACTGATCGTGTTGTTTCCAACTTGAACAATTCTTGAAAAGTTTGGGTACCAGCCAGGAGATGCGAACCTCGACCTGCAGGCTGAGAGGCGCGCACGCTACCACAGAATTTTGTCTGGTGCATTAGAATAAGACCTTCAGAATATTGATATCAAAGCTATATCTGAATAAGTTAATAATATCTCGTGGAGATAGGTTTGTGTAACTATTTTGATATGCCGATTGCCGATAGCTCAGAAGACTTGAACACAATCCTCTGAGCCATGGGCGACGTACATACCGCTTATGTCAGCTCCGGTTACCCAAGCTTCCGCGTTATCCATGCCACCGAATTCACACAAATATCCGATATTTATCTATTTCAAATGAAATTGAAAGCTTATTTAAAATTCTACAAAATGCTAACAGGAGGGTATTCGAAAATAATGCAACACTTTGTTTTCTGAATAGCTTTTGGATGTTTCGATGGAAATTGTTGAAATTGTCAGTGAAGCTACCTTGTAATGTAATGTGTACGTGTTCAAAATATAGTGACTATCTGTCTAGTGGTTTGTGAGATAGCGCCCAATACTGAAGTTCATTGACAAATTTTTTTGGGCAGGATCGAGAAAATCCAGAAAAGTTCCAGTGGGAGAATCAAAAACAGCTGGAAACCAAATTTTCAACCGAAGTTTACATGGTAAATTTTTTAAAAAATTCTAGAGGACCCAATATTGAGCTAAAATTTGAATAAAGGTGAAGATAATCGATTCCATGAAGCGATAGGAATTTGCCTTTATTGCTTGAAAAAACCTCTCACATCATGGAATCAGTTATCTTCACTTTTATTCAAATTTTAGCTAATTATTGGGTCCTCTAAGACTTCTTAAACAATGTACCATGTAAACTAGTAAATAGGCCTGACTTCATTTCTACAAGGTAGAAAAGCTGTCCACTGCTAAAATAAACAAAATACGGTGATGAAATTGTGCGCAAAATATTTAGACTGCTTGTGGGGAGATATTTTGAAAAATTTCGTAATGGACAGCAAAACAAACTCTTTAGTGGTTATCTGGTAGATTTCCAACCAGAAACTTTTCGTTGACAAGTCTCGCCTATAATTCCCAGAGATAAATTGAAGAACACTTGAAAAATTTAATGTCTGGTACTTAAAGAGGCTAACGATGTGTGGAAATTGCGAATTACTCAGTCTTTCATAACGATTGACACGATGAATGGCTAAAAATACAAGGAAGACTGCCTCCAAATGCGACCGTTTTCTCTGCAAAGCACTTTAATAGGTCCCACAAAGTTTATACTATGTTTAAGTTGGATTTGGAATCGTGGCATAACGCAAAAACGGTGGTGAAGTGAAAATAAATGTCAAATATGTTGTTTTTGTGCCGAAGGAGGACAATTTGTTATAACTTTGACCAAATTCAAAATTTTAAGTTATTTTGAAAGTCAAGCTTCAGAAAACAGCGAAAGTAATCAAAACTAGCCTTGATTTGAAAAAAAGATGGTTCATAGTATGCATTATAGATGGCGCACGTGTTGCCCAAGAACCAAAGTCGAAAAATTTCTCCATTGGACGCAATCTCAAAAACTACTTGACAGAATATCACAAAAATTTGCATATGTAAACACTACATTATCAGGTAACTTCGCTGGAAATTTCATCAATCATTTTCCGTGCATTCAGAAGGTTTTCACAAAACAGAGTGTTACATTTTTTTCGAATAAATTCCATAGTCAATAGTTTTTTTTTGTAATCGAGCGATTTTGCATATTCTAGTTTCTTCTTCTTCTTATCACCTCGGATAAGCAGGGTTCTTCTGCATTTACTTGTTTTCGTTTATCAGTCAGAATAGTCTGTCATTATATCAAATGAATAATAGCAGTCCAAACCACCTTCAGTGGACGGTCTCGTCTCCCACACCTAGTTAGGTTAGTAGTTGCAAACAGCCAGTCGATCGGTACCAGCATTGCTATGCAGCCAGTCAATCAGCCAGCCGCACCGAGGCTGCTCCCTCATCATGCTCCCTCATGCAGGTTGGCTAATTTGTTTTCGTTCCATCTCATTCACACATTCGCGCAGTAGAAATATATTGCGTTTTGCATCACCAGCAGAATTTCTCAGCTCACCTTACTTCGACTGTCGACAGTGTCTCCGTCGTCTGATGTTGAGCATAGACCATTTCCTCGCTTGGGCGCGATTCTTAAAAGTGGCTGGGGTTTTTTTTTCGTCGTCAAAGTCGACGAAGCACGCTGCATGGAGACAAATTCTGATGGTAGGGTTCTGGAAAACATTTGGGACGGTAGAGTCAGCAGCACCGCCACCACCATTACCAGCACAACTCCAAAAACCATATAAAATTGTAATAAAAGTTAGTCAGCGACACGGGTGGGAGGTCTGAGCCTGAGCTCAAGGAAGCCAACACGACAAACAAGGCAGAGTCAGACCAGCCAGACTGCTGTAGAAAGCGCGCGCCGTACCCTTTTCTGCGTTTCTCGTCGTCTGGTGTTTTTTTTTTGTTCGAAACAGCTCTTCCCTTCTCTCGGACCCGCGTTTTTGATCCCATCCAGCCATCGCCGGCCAGGGGGATACGCCTCGGTGGGTCGCGTCGATTGTGTGTGGGCAGCAGCTCCTTTGGGTTTGCGTGTCTCGTTATGTGAGTTTGTGTGGACGCCAAAGACAACGCGCGGTTGGGAAACGCGCCTTTTCCCGTGCTGCTTCGCGGCGCGCATTTTATATTTACTCGGGAGAGGGAAGATTCGTTTTTTCTTTCTTTTTGGTGTGTTAGGAATGTATTTTTTCATTTTAAACATTGGCGCGGAGAACTGGTTCGCGCTTTTTGACTTTCCGTCTCCGTCTCGTATCGATGGTCGTCGTCGTCGTCGTCGTCGTCGTCGTCGTCGTCGTCGTCGTCGTCGTCTAGGTTTTGAAAAGGCAGCGGGTAGACGAGGGTGAGCACACAAACAGCTGCAGCGCGTAATGCTCACGAGCACCACGGTGTTGTACATAAATCTCATGTGTGAGAGTTTTGTCTGGTGAACTCTAAACCAGTTTGGTGGGCCAAGAGAGGTTAAAAACCTCTAGCAACATTGTAGTCAATCGTGATGTGATGTGATCAGCCAGCACCTCCTCGCAGCAGAGGAATAATGGTGGCCATGAGTTGAGGAGAGTATGTATGCCATCCTTTTTTTTTAGCAGGCTGAAGCATAAACAAGAAGTAGGTACATTCCCGGTGGGGGTAGCGCAATTGTTAAGCGATCCTCAACAGACCAAAGCCACTGCTCTGCCGTGTGAGGAAAGAGGATTATTTTGCTTTAAATTCCTCTTTGATTTCCAATTCTACAGCAGCAGCAGGTTGTGAGTTGCTGCTGCTGCAATTGACCAAGATTCTCCTTTCTCTGTTTTATTTTTATCTATTCATTTTAGAGCGTGTAGTTGTTGTTCGTGTCGAACACATTTTTTAGTTAAGATTTTTCTCATTTGTGTTTTGTTTCCTTGGCCGGTCAACTAATGCATCGTTTATCACTTTCTTCTTTTTAAAACAATTTCAGATGTCAGTCATAATTGGAAGATAGAAAAATAGCTCCTTCTGTTACACTCACACAAAAAAACGAACACAAACTGTGTTTTTAAAATCGATTACTGTCATACAATCCTCTTTTTTGTTGATTAATTATAAAGGTAAGCTGTTGTTTGTTTCATTTCTATTTTCACGTTGGCCATGGCAGCTGATGCGACTTTTTACCATTTGTTTTGATTTGATCACTGAGAATTTTCTACAAAACTTTTGTTTTAAGTCTGTTTAAGAAGTTACTAACTGAATTTGAGCTCAAAATTCATACTTTTTGAGTTGGAAGTATTCCAATCGAGGATAAGAAATCATAAGCTTCGTCTATAAAAGCAATCTCAGAAAAGCGCAACAGCTGTTTTGAGCAATCTTACTAACATGTCAGTGTGACATTATTTCTGATGATTCCTCTCGTTTTCGTTCATAACTTGTAGCTAAGTATACACACACACACTTGCCAGTGCAGCAAGTAACGTGTTGTTTTCCGTGTATCGAATGTGGACCTTGCAATTTCAAAGTTGGAATAATATCGAGTTACCATAAGTCAGCCGCTCTCCAAGCACCGACCGGGCCTAATCATCAGAAGTAATAACACCCACAACCAAACTAAGTCTCGCCTGTAACAATCGTACCCAAACTAATAGTAGAACTAACCATGTTAGCCTCGTAGTATAATTTTAGAGAAAAAAAAACAGAGCAAGCACCTGCATTTAGAATCTCTGCCCGTCTCTGCAGCAAGTGCTTCCAGTTGGGTTCAGGGCATCCATGATCTAATCTCCTCATTCTCCCTTCTTGTAGATGAATAAGTTTTGGGTGCTGACCAATTTGATTCAAAATTCGAACGTGTATCCAATACCAAAAGCTGAGCACCATCAGCAGCCGGATCAACAGCAACATCCGGCGGCACATCAGCAGCAACAACATCAGCAACCGCCACCATCCCACCAGCAGCCTTCGTCGACTTCGTCGTCCAAGGGTGGTGGGAGCCGGCATCCTGCTAACGCAAATCACTCGATAGGCCCGGCTGCGCCGGGTATCTATCACAATCCTAGTGTTGTTCCTGGACCGACGCCTCCCAGTGCCAGTTCGGCGCCCATCGTCCCATCATCGGCAATAGGTGTGCACTAGTTTTGCTCGTAGTTTACCCTTCAAACGACGCGACGCAAGACGACCATTCATTTCTTACCATTAGCCTATATTCCTAACCCTTATTGTATGAACTTAATTTCTACAACCAAATTTAGGATCAACGCATCTTACGAATCTCTCCGGACCTGCCGCGAGCGGTAGAGGCAGTAGTCATCCTGCACCGCCTACAGGAGCACACATACAGGTAATACCCTTAGCAACGATCTAGCCTTCGGCAGCTCCTACTTTAACCTGCCTACTATTTACTATCAATCCAGCTGAACGGCACGGTTTCGGACCACACCAAGTCACAGTATTTGGGCAACATGCAGGTTCATCCGGCCCACAGTGGTAGCGCGCATCACGCGCCTCCACCCCAGGGACCGCCGCAGCCCGCCCATCCGCCCCCGCAGCAGCCGATTCCGATCGTGAAGCCGGAGTTCAAGATGCCGCTGCCGACCCACGTGATGGATGTGCGCGGCCCGGACGGTTCGATTGTCAAAATCAACGTGCCGGAACCGCCGGACCCCAGCAAACCGAACAACGTCGAAATGTTCAAAGTCAACATCGAGGATCTCAGTCAATTTTTGTCGTACCATGAAGTCTTCGGAAAGTTACCTTCCGATATGCTAACGGGCCCGTCCGCTAGCCTAGTGCCATCATCCGCTACCAATACTACTACGGCCAGCGTCGGCCACAGTAATGGTAAATGTGAGTGTCGCAGCTTCGTAGGCGGTTATGTTGTGGATTTTCCCCGGGGTGCTTATGCGGGTTTACTTGGGGATCCAGAGGGGTTGTGTCGTTTGACAATTATATCTTCCAGTAATTTGACTTGAAATTATAGCTAAGATATTTTTAATCTACTAGTAGGCTCAGCTAACATTTTAGTAGATATATCTACAGCAGAAACAATCAAATCACTCAAATTTACTCGATTTTTTTTACCGATTGATCATTTCTAACCTAATCGATTATTTTGAAGTGGTCTGGATGATATCGGAAAGCTTAAAGATTTGTTTTGGATAATGTTTCTACGTGCGGTTGTTTCGGAACTTCCACAAGATCTCCAAATTGAACATTCCGTTCCGAAACTCCGTCTTGAAGTTACGTTTGGGTCAGTTGATCATCCAATAGAGGATTGGTGAATATCGAGGACCTGTCTTTTTTTCGAGAGAATCGTTCAAGAAAATAGTTTAAAATAAAACTGTTTTAAGAAAGCTTCCTGTGTACATGTACCTTATGAAATGATCGTGTAAAACTTACCAAAATGAGATGCATATGTATGCTTGTCACAAACAACTAAATTCCGAACAATGCATTTGAAATTTCATTTGCCACAGAATATACGGTCATGATGAAGAAGACACGATATATAATTTCTGATTTGAAAAAAAAAACAGAGGTTTTTCTTCTCTCTATATTCGAACCCACGCTTTCTCTTAGCTGGTTTTCTGACACACCAACCAACACGCAGAGCCACACCAACAATTGTTCGGGGTTCGCCAAGACCGATCTAAGTGCCATCAGCATTTCTTCGAGTTAATTAATTTCAATATTGATATTTTTTTTAACTACATATATTTGAAAATTGTAAAGTAGGTGATAACCCACGCAATATATTCCATTGGATTATTTTCTTTTTTTTTCAGCCATGCATGAAAATTACATTAGTTTTAAAATCTGCAGTGTTTTAATTTTTCTAATGGCGTTCAGTTCGGTCTGGTCGAACCCAGGCGGATTGTTATGGGACAATCTTTATCTCTATACCTCAGTAAACTTTTCAACAAGTTCCTTCGATATGCCTTTTTTTTTATATGGAATCCTCCTCCTTTCCCTTCCAATGTGGGGAGGGTTCCGAACAATCTTTGAAATATTTTTCGTAACAAATTAACGTCACATGCCACATTGACTTCATTTACCCTCCCATGTAAAATTTGGTTCAGTTTTCGCGATAAGTCAATAGTTATTATAAAAAAATTATGGGTGACCTTTTGTCTGCTTTCTATCTTCTTACATTGGGGAAGGAGGAGTCTCGAACTACCAGAGAAACATTTCTTGTATAGAATTATTCTCCCATGCCAGATTTGGTTACATTTTTTCTATTTATTCTCTAGTAATTGTGAAAATTGTATAGGCCTTCTTCGTCTTCCTATATACCTGATAGAAGGACGAAGGGGTCTCAAAACATCATAGCAGCAGTGTTCGGCATTAAAACGCTAATCGCTAATTTGGCTGTTCCGTTTTTGTTAAATAACTTTCGTTTTCACATATTTTTTCACCAAAATTTTATGCTAGCTGATAAACAAACTCCACCGAAAGCAATCAGTCATAAAAGAATGCTGATACATGCTTTTTTCAGGTGTCTGGCGTTAAATCGCTAATCGCTAGTCCGCTACTTTTTTGCTGACAAATTTATTTTCTCACGAGGTTTCTGGTGAAGTAACGGATAAAAAAAAACTCCACTAGGGGCAATTATTCGAGCAAGATTGCTGATGAATGTTATTCTCCACAAGGTGATGTAGTTTGTTTATCCGTAATTTCTCCCAAAATTAAGTTTTAAAAGAAATAAGTTAACAAAAATGTAGCGGACTTATAAGCGAATAGCGTTTTAATGCCGACCTCTGCATAGCAGGCATTTCTTGTATACAAATACGATCCTATGCCACATCTCCCAGCAAACATGAAATCGTAGTAGAAATGATAACTTAAGTCGTTTACAATGATGTTGTAATTGCGAATCGCAATTGCAACTGCATAGTGAAAAGAACGCATAAAATGTTTCTGAAGTCAGTTAAAATCGGATATGATAAAAAGCCGGCCATGTTTGTAAACTTACTGATTTTGCTCTCGCGTGAGCTTTAAGTGAGAAAATCATCGTCATGTTCTCTCTGCAACCAGCATTGCATCCAGATGGCTAAAAATCAGGTGGTCGGATAAGGTGTCGGATAACGCCCAATTGGTGTAGTTTTCGTCACTTTAGAAAGAAATGAAATTTATGTATGTATGTTGCCTCCACTTTGGTAGGTAAATGCCGTTTTTCAACATTCATACGATAATTCTGTACATGGAACGTATCGTTCATAATTGTATAGAAATTGAAAGCACGCGCACTGTCACTTCGATTTTGAACTTCCATAACTTTTTACTCTGATCATATTTTTTGATAAAATTTTCTGCGTTAGATAGATCATTTATCAAACTATTATTTCACAAAATTTGAGCTTTATGGAGTTTGTGTGGCCTGAGATACAGTAATTCTACAAAAATCGGACTTTTTGGACTTTTATCATTCAAACTACAATATCTCGAAAACTACGCTACATTTTTTATTAAAATTTTGCAGAGTGATTGTTGAAATATTGAGTTAGCTTAGCATGTCTGAAGTTTTTGAAAAGTTCTATCGATGATATTCTGAGATAAGTTAGGTTTCTCAAATGATCATAGAAGCATTTCTCGTATCCAAATACCATTTTAAGCCAAATTCTGTTCCAATTGCTCGATTTGTTCTCGAGTTACTCTAAAAATTGCATGAGTGCCTCCTTCCTATTTCCCAACTCGAAAGTGGAAGGGTGACAAATATTTTCATAGAAACATTTATCGTTCCCAAATATTCTCTCACGACAAATTTGGTTTAAGTTGCTTGATCAGTTCTCGAGTTATGTGAACATGTTTCTTTTATTTGGAGGGCACTGTCCCCTTTTAGTGATAAAAATATCGATATCGCTTATTTCGATAGTGTTTAAAAATACCAATTCAAAACGACTGAAATCAACATTTAAAAGTTTTTTTTCAATATATCCTGTATTCAATGGTGCTGATCCTATAAAATTTAATTTCAATATTCAACTGGTTGCCCAATTACCGGCAATAAGAAAGTGTCATACTTAAATATTTGGATGATAAGCCTACAAAAAAGTTGGTACGTCGTTTAATGTATACCGACATTTTGCTCTTCATATACGATAACTAAGTCCAATGAAGACATTTGGCACATAAAATGTTCACTTCGCCTTAACGAACGAATGCCCAGATATACCTACCTAAATGTGACGTTCATGCATGTTTTTAAGGTTCCCCAAATTTTGAAAAGTTGGTGAGATGGAAAAAAGAAACTTTTTTTGGCATCATGCCACTTAAAAATGCTCTCTTGTATGAGGCTTTTAATGACATTTTAATATGAAAACAAGAAAAGTTTTCGTACAGTAATTGTGAACTTAACTTCCAGAACAATTTTTAAAAATACTTCCCTAAAACAAACGACATAAACCTCCTAGTTCCTAGAAAATTGCCTGTCGCACCCACTCGAGATGGCCCCCGGGGTAACCGATAACCAAAAAAAAAAAAAACAAAACACGATCCTATTCCCTTCCTTCCCTGTTACTACTTTCAGTAAACTACATCCGTCAGCAGCAGCAACCTCAGGGCGAATCGCCATTCAAGTGCAGTTACTGTGCGAAAAGCTTTACCCGGAAGGAGCACCTGACGAATCACGTGCGGCAGCACACCGGCGAGTCGCCCTACCGATGTCCGTACTGTGGAAAAACGTTCACCCGCAAGGAGCACCTCACCAATCACGTCAGGTGAGTATTTCCGTTTCCGTGTCTTCCCTTCCGGGAATTTCGAAGCGACCCCTTTCTCTAACGATAATGTATAGAAAGTCCTAAAGTGTCGCAAAGCATAAAATTTTTGTCACATCTAAAAATACAGAAGGAGCATTCTGTCTTCTTTGATTGATATCGAAGTTGTTTTTGTTTTGTCTGCTTTGAGTTGTGTTTGTTTTTGGGTTTGCTTTTGATTTGATTTTATTTCATACAAAAATATCTACAATTTGGTATAGAAAATATATTTCTAAAACTTGGGACTGGTTTCTTACGAATACATCTGGGGACACCGTTTCCGTTTAAGTGATCGATGCGGGACCTGCGGGAGGTGAATTTGGGACATAACGGATCGGTAAGACCGAAGTTTCCACCTTTCGACCATTTTTCCGACTTTGGTTAATGTGGTCGATGATGAGCCCTCGTCATCGGCTGCTGTATCCAGAACTTTCATAATTCGGTTGAACGTTTTGTTCCGAGTTTGGGTTCGAAGTGGTGCCGCTTGAGCTTGTCGGTAATATTTATCCCGCTCGGTAGACGATAATTGGGCCCAGTCTTGGGCGGCCTTACGAATGGCTACGCTTCCGCGTTGTCCCTTCCGGTGGTAGCTTCTCGTGAAATTTATAAACGGATTCCGGGTTAAATTGTTGAAGTTCAGCAGTGATGTAGCCTCGCTGGGATTAAAACGGGATGTCGAGGGTTTCTGGTAGTTTGGTGCCATTTTGTTGCCGACTCCTCAACCGAAACAAATGCAACTGTCAAAAGCAGACAAAGCAAATTTGATCTTTTCTTCGATCGATACTCCATGCAAACTTGGATCAACTTAACTGACACTTTTTATTTCTTTTTTTTCCTGGACAGATTGCACACGGGTGAAACTCCGTACCAGTGCACCTATTGCGGGAAGAAATTTACCCGAAAAGAGCACCTTACCAATCATGTCAGGTGAGCTGATCGTTTTTTAGTGTTTGATTTTCGAATTCATGTCCGGAATCCGTCCTCTTGTAAAGAGATAGGATCCGGTCAGTCAATTTTCCGAATCACTAACAATCCTTTCTCCACTGTGATTTTCCGGTGAATGCCATATTTCGGATGCCAACAGGTTACACACCGGCGAAACTCCGTTCCAGTGCACTTATTGCGAGAAGAAGTTTACGCGAAAAGAGCATTTGACAAATCATACGAGGTGAGCAGCAAGTGTTTTGTTGTGGTGTTTTTCTTAGATTTAAGCTCTCTATGTGTCGCATATTCCAATTCGATACTGGTGCCGGACTTACTCGGATCTTTCCCGGGCCCTTTTGAGGGACCAGGCACAACTGATTGACCTACAAATGCCTTGAGACGCTAATGCAAGTCCTTCTTCCAACAGGTTACACACCGGCGAAACACCTTTCCAGTGCTCGTACTGTCAGAAGAAATTCACCCGCAAAGAGCATTTAACGAATCATGTCAGGTGAGCGTCGGGTTTTCCGAATTTTTTCTCTACCGTAGTGTAACAATTTTCGAACTTTTTTCTAAAACGAAAGTCAAAATTTTGCAATCATATAACGGAAAAGATTACACCAACTATTTTCGGATTTTATATTTTTCAAGTAGCAGTTGATAAACAAGTTCTTCTTTGATATAATTTTTTTCTAGTAGTTAGATCTGTTGGCATTGGGAAAATTGTAACCTGGCTTTGGGTGTCAGTGCTCTTCTGACAATCCACTTGCGATGGAAACGAATTTTCTCGCTGCGATGCGCGTTTGTTTGCGAGTGAAGAGTTTTTTTTTTGATAATTGCACCAGTTCTAGGTCTATTCGATCCGATACTGCCGCTGTTCGGTTTAAAATAGTGCGTTTTCTTTTGAAACTGTAGAACTTTGCTCATACAAATGTAACAAACGACTTTAATTAAGTGTTTATTGTACAATTCTTAAGAAACATGGAGCGAATCTTTTATACGAATGTATTGAAAGACTAAAACACTTGAAGCTGGGTTAGAGTTTTCCTTCTACCAAAAACCAAGGAAGAGAGAGTAACGTGAAAGTTAAAACGCTTTTGGCCAGCCCAATTCGTCCTGTTCTTGTTGAAGGTTAGGCAAAAAGTTGGTTTTTTTTTTCTTGAAAAAGATACATCTAACGCGACTGCAGCATACGCGTATATTTGCTGCACCCAACAACAAAAAAATACACATAGCACGTAGAGGCAGTTTAACTCATTCGGAACCCACATTTTCTGAACTCTTTCGACAGATTACATACTGGAGAAACCCCATTTCAGTGTACCTATTGCGAAAAGAAATTCACGCGCAAAGAGCATTTAACGAATCATGTCAGGTGAGCGTCGTCCATGAATACAATTTGTTTGGTATTGGGAAAATTGTAACCTGGCTCTACGGAGAGAGGAACTCAAACTCCCCGATAACTTTTTTTAAACTTTAAAACTTCTTCTTTTAAAGGTTGTTTTGGTATGGAAAACAAATTTCTAGACACAGACACAAGATCGGTGTCATTAAGAACAATGGAAAAGAAAAAAAATCGCCTTAAAAGGAGTCGAGAAGCAAACAAAACAACATTACCATATTCGATGAAAGAGGGGGGAATTCGACAATCACTTGTATTTCATTCGTATTTCGTTTTCATTTTGTGTTGTTGTGTAGAGTTTTCGTTTGCGTTTTAAGCTTGTGTTTCTTCACTTCCATTCCATTGAGGGAGGATAGCGTTTTAGAAAAAAGAATCATCGTCTCAAATGAAGTACGATCTTGTGGCAGGCTCTCAAAGCTGGGTTAAAGTTTTCCTCCGTATTGGAACGTGATTAATCATTTCGTCCCCATTTTCTTTTGATCCAACCTGTAGAATACACACTGGCGAGACTCCGTACCGGTGCACGTATTGTGAGAAGAAATTTACCAGAAAAGAGCGTTTGACGTATCACATAAGGTGAGAAGTACGCTCCTCGATCGTCCGTCGTCTCGTTGTCGTCCTTGCACGCACGAACGCACGCACGCACACAAATCGTGTAGAGTCGAGAGTTCGTGATTGGCGCAAATCAAAATCCTAAATTTTCGGCATACCCACAACAAAGCTTTCTCTGACGAAAAATTGGAAAATTACGACCACAAGCGAAATTCAAAATTTGTCCACCCACCTATTTGGCTCGAACATCTTTGGCATGAAAAAATCCTTCCACCCAAACCCCCATTTTCGGCTATACCAAAATCAAAATTTTGTCCTCACCACGGAAAAATTATTCAAAATTGGCTCATCGACTGGTTCAAAATTTTCCGGCTTTTTCCTCTGGAGCAGAGCTTTTTCAAAATTCACAATTTCGGCATACTAAAAAAAAGTAAGTGTAAGCGGAAAAGATACCGTTTGTTTTGGCAAAAAAAAATACACAAAAACACACACGTTCGACACATGATCTGTTGCGGAAACGAGAAAGGAGATTTTATTGTTTAGTTGTTACTATTTTATTAAATTATCCTGTGGAGCATTAACTTGCCCCGAGCAGTAGAATCATCAAAATCAGTATACCTCCATGCAACACACCTTCATGAACGATTTTGTTTCTCTTTCTCTTTTTTCTCTTTCCCGATTGTGATGATGATGGTGGATTTTTGGGGGTGTTCTCCATCGACCGCCTTCGAATGAAACAGATGGCACACCGGAGAGACTCCTTATCATTGCACATATTGCGAGAAAAAATTCGCACGAAAAGAACATTTAACGAACCACGTCAGGTGAGAGCGTTGACATCCATTTCGTCCATCATAACGAACTTTCTTTTAACTGTTTTTGTTTTCCTTCATAAGTATATCTAGATGCACAACTCTTCAGTATCATATAATCGAGAAATAATTCATCCCTTTGTTTCGTTACCTTTGTGAATCAAAATTCCTTACTCATTGATACTCGATTGAAATAATAGCATATATCTGTCATAATTATAAATTAAAAAAAAAAAACAATTCAAGTAGTACAATCCTAGCTCCAATCGAATGGTGCTGCACGATCGTTTTAATTCAAAGACAGAGCAAAAAAAAAATCAACAATCAGAAAGTCAGTCCTGAGTGAAATTTTTCTTTTATTGAAATCCTTTCGGCCTCGCCAAGTCGTGTTGTGTTGTTGTATGAGAATGTACATAAATGCAAATAACATTTTTTAGTGGCAACGATTGGCGCTTGCGGCAACACGTAGCTTGGTTGGTGGAAACATCTGAGCATCAATTGGATCCAATATGATTTGCAAAATCTCGATGCTAGGAAACTGCATCGATAGGAGGATGGAAGTAGGATCGTACCGTTTCCGTTTTTGCTTTGTTTCGTTCGTTAGATTGCTTTTTCCGACAAACATGTATTAATCGATCGACGAATCGTCTCTTTTGCAAAGTTCTCAGTAGATACGGTGCTTTGCTTCGGTAGAAAGTTGAGAATTTCGGTAATTTAGAACCACATGCTAATTGGTAACGTTAATATTTATAAATAAAAAATGATTAAAATTTAAACGTTTGTATCTATCTACATGTTAGGAATCGAAAAATATAAATTTAAAAGTGGTGAAACAAGTCAAAATACATTTTTGTTTAGTAAATCTAATGATGTCGTTGTCGAGTAATATTCTTTACAGTTCAAGCAATGAAGGCATACACGCTACTTTTTTCAAACACAAAATTGAGTTGTTTTGGTTCAAAACAACACTTCAGTGGCAGCTGTCAACTTTGAGTTCGACTGGGAAACCGCAAATCTAAGCTCTGCACATACTCAAAACTTAGTTCGACACCGGAACTCCAATTCGAACTTTTTTCAGACCTTTATTCGTAGCTACTCAAAATGCAGTTCGGCAGCCGAACTCGCTAAGTGCTTTCAGTTCAACATACACAAAGAGAGTGAGTTCAATTTTTAGTTTATTGGATCGATGTCAGTTTTGCTCCAACGCCGGAGGAAAATTAGTATTACTTTTAGTCAGGGAAACAAATCGAGCAGATCTGATAATGATAACTGGTTTATCACTTGTTAGCCGCTCAGTTTAGCCACTCGTTACAAATAGTGGAGTTCTCCCTGGTTGCTCTCTTGCTCCGAAATTTTCATTGGGCCCGGCAAGTGAAACAACTAAAATGAGCGTGGCGACGAACGTGTTAACACTTAGCGATAAATATGAGAACGCGATGACTTCCCATCCCTTTCCAATGCCGATAAAGATAACTCGTTCGAAATTATTTTCCATCAGCCAGTTCTAGTTCTGAGAATATTCTCCGACAAAACTGGAAGCAATCAAGAGAACAAACGCACAGAGAGTGCTTTTTCTAGCTATATACTTCCATTCCGACTCTCCATGCCCTTAACTCCATGCAAAATAGTGAAAATTTTCTCTCGTCCGGGAGCGAAAACTTATCCTTACCGTTACAAAAGACAATAAATTTGAATCGGAATGCTTAACTTATCGAGTGCAAAATTCAAGTTGATAAGCGCTAGTATCAGAGATGCCAATGTGCCTGATTTTTTAGGCGTTGCCTGATTTTTTGAGGCTATGCCTGACAACCTGATAAGCCTTTGAATTTCCCTGATTTTTCAAAATATGCCTGATTTTGCCTGATTTTTGCGAATGTCATGAAAAATGGGTAGTAAGGAACTGGGGTAGGTACCACAGCTAAGTAATAAGTGAAAATGTGGCTTGAATCAAAGCAATCGAAAGATTCTCGTTCATTCTTATTTTAAAAAAGAGATTTAATAAATGGAATCTTTCGATTGCTTGAATCATTAGAATTCACCCAAGTACTCTCACAACACATATTCGAGTGAAAATGTGGTGCGATGACCAAAAAAAAAAAAAAGGTCATCACTTTGAGCGAAATTTCCGTTACTTCAACAAGCTTTAACATTGCCTGATTTTGCCTGATTTTTATTTCGCCAGTTCCCTGATCTTTGAATAAAAATGTTGGCAACCCTGGCTAGTATAGTGTTCTTGTGGATGAAAATCTCTCTCACCGGTATTTTGATCGGCAAATTCTATCGGAAGATAACGATTTTTTGATTCCCTGGATTTAGTTCGCAGTTCGAACTCCATTTTGAACGTTTTGAACCATCGCGAGGAGTAAAAATGGAACTCAACTTAAACTTCATAGAATCGAACTATGTTTTGAACCATGGTCAAACTGAATTTTGAGTACCAAAAAAGAAGCGTGTAGTAAAATGTTACCAGAAAAATATGTAAAAAAATGAAAAGAACATTTTCATAATCTTTTGTGACCACGATTTTAATTTTTTTTCAATAGAGATGTTGAATCCAAAAGAGATTTTATCAGTTTTTACGAACAAATTGAAAAAAAAATTAAATTCGAAATGAACTTGCAAAAAGTATTTTTTCTTGCAACTGGTACTGAACATATTAAAAATTTGTTGATTAGTTGCAAAAACTGCATAGAATTTCCGGATAGAAAACGTCAGCAGGCGATTAGCAGGTACAATCCTTCATAACCAACCCACTTCTTTCAAAAATTTATATTTGTACGTTGCCATCATTACGCAAAATACACTGAAAGTATTTCAACAAAAGAAAGTCATGCACAGTTTATAAAGAAAAAAATCAAATTTGTCAAAATTGTAGCAAGCACCATTCGCGTGGCGTGATCCATTCTTATCAGTAAACAATCCCCATTTTTATCTAAACTTTATTATTTGGCGTTTCTGTTAAACCCTCTCGTTAAGAAACATTCTAGAAGTTCAATAACCAAAAAAAAAAAAACAGTCTGTAAAGTATCGTGATTTCAAAAACAAATCCATTTCCCGTCTCTACAGATTGCACACCGGAGAGACTCCCTATCAGTGCACTTACTGTGAGAAGAAATTCACTCGAAAAGAGCATTTGGTCAACCACACCAGGTGAGAGAGCTTTGTTCTTTAGACCGATGTGCTATAACTTTTTTCTCTTTCCAAAAAAAAATTGTGAAAAAAGCACTAATGAGTGCCATTTTCGTTTACATAAAATCAGTGCTGTTAAATTTTTCTGAAATCTACTCTTCCCCTTGATTGGTCCAATTTTTGCGAACTAACTAAGCTAAATGTTGGCAAGCTCAGTTTCTGTAATTCAAATTAGTCAAATTAGTCCAAAGAACGTTACCTGGGACTGTTACCTTTCTATAATCTAGAAATTCAAAATTAGCCAGCCATAGCTTTATATGCTAACGTATCAAGAGTCCAAAGTGTGAGTCCGAAACTTCAACTCTGTTTCTATTTCCCGAACAGATTACATACCGGTGAGACGCCCTTTCACTGTACCTATTGTGAGAAAAAGTTCACCCGCAAAGAGCATTTAACGAACCACGTCAGGTGAGCGGTTGGTTTTAAGAGCTGAATATGGAATAAGAAAATTTACTACTAATTTAGCTTGGTTGTTGCTGAAAAGTTCCGTTACATTTGTTGTAAATAAAATAGTCAATAGGAATCATTGGGGACGCTAGGAAGGCAATCTTTTGATAACTTTAGAACTGTCACGTTCAAAGCTTTAAGTCAAGATGTTTACAAAAATAATACCGAAGATGGTTTCCCGCGGTGTTTGGCTTAAAATGAAAAAGAAAAAAAGCAACGTCTACTGCAAATTTTTCAAAATTTCGTCTGTTGAACTTTTCGGCCTAAAATTGACGTTGCTTGAAATTTCCAAATTTCCCTCGTTTTTTCGATGCTTACAATCTCGGTTGAAAGTAGGGCTTTGGCTTTTCAAAATTGTGTAGTTTAGAGAATTTCGACGCGCAAACAGAAAGGCAAGGCACCGTGTTTTACTTTTCCGTTGTTTTTCTCGGTTTTTTTTTGAATCATTTTAACCCCCTTAACTGTAACAGATAAGTAAGATGCTAACCGGAACCAATGAAAAGGATACCAACATAAGCAATACTGAGTTCATAACTGAAATCGAAGCGTCCCCAAACATAACATCGTCTTGTCTCTCTTTCTATCTTTTTTCTTCAACAGATTGCACACTGGAGAGACTCCCTATCAGTGCACATATTGCGAGAAGAAATTCAGTAGAAGAGAGCGTTTAACGATTCACACAAGGTGAGCGTTTATTTGCTTTCCCGTCCCAATTAAATTCAATTTGCGTCCCCCAACCCAAAAGTCAGAAGAAAAAAACTGTGTTATAAGATAACAGATTGACTGAAAACAACCCGTGTTTTTTGATAATGTTGGAAATTATTTGGAAACGTCTACAGGGTTTGATCGATTTTCGAAACTCATTTCCAAAGTCGAAGTGCGACCTTTTTATTCGGCCATCTGTCGGTAGAAATGGAAGCATAATTGTTTAAGTAAGAAGAGGATTTTTGCCAGTTCAAGCAACTCCAAACGCTGAAGTGTTAACGAATTGAGAAGCCAACCGACTCATGATAGAATTTTGCGAGGCAAAACGTACGGTTTGCCCTCCAGAGACCCTAGAAACCAAAGACGAGCCGGGTGAAGAATGTTGTTCAGCAAAATTTTATTTTGTGTGCTTGAAACATTAATACTTGTTCCATCTTTCTTTCTCTGTCTCACTCTCTGTTTTCAATTCTGTACAGAATACATACCGGAGAGACCCCTTATCGATGCACTTATTGTGAAAAGAAATTTACCAGAAAAGAGCGTTTAACGTATCACATAAGGTGAGCGCTTCATCTGTCTCGCTAATATAAAGCAGAGCCTTCACCTCCATCTCTAAAAACAAAATCATGAAATCATGAAAAGGATACAAACCGTACTCGTGTAACCACATCGTAATCGACTTCCATTTCTTCTCTTCTCACATTCGATAAACCTTTCGGACCATCCGCGTCAGCTCTTCGGTTTGATGGCTGGACTTCACGAGTTCAATCCTCCCGTAGACCTGCAGCCATCAAACGGTGGAAAGACGTTCAAAATTGAATTCATTCATCCCGAAACACTAAAATTTAGAAAAAAAAAGATTACCCCCTCCACCCATACCTAAAACAACGCCTTCCAAAACTGATCGTACCTTTCCTGATCGTGGCCGTACTGTCACCGGAACCGGATATTAATCGGATGTCTCTATCTCTCTATCGTTTTCTTTCTTTCCCTCACCACCAAACACACCACACCCATAACGACGCAACGCGATCTGTCGGCGAAACGTGACACTACGAAATGTATGTTGCCAATAACGAAACAGATTACATACCGGAGAGACCCCCTATCAGTGTACCTATTGCGAGAAAAAGTTTACGCGAAAAGAGCATTTAACAAACCATGTCAGGTGAGCTGTTCATTTTCATCCAATTCGATACGTTTAATTTTTAAATGATTAGCTCTACTCCTTGTTTTTGTTTTTTAAATAAATTCTGTTCAAAAGTTCCATTCTATCTTGGATTTCATTTTTCGTGTGCCCGTTGTTTTGTCAGTGGAACTCTTGAGCAAACATTTTGAAATGCACTTTTGGGGTCGTGTGTGACCTTTTTTTTTTATAAAGCCCGAATTTCGTTGTTTAATTTTTTTGCCATTTGAACAGTTGACCAACCCTGGTTTAATTTTGAGTAGGAAAGTTTCTGTAATGGATTTTCTTATTGTGCAGGAACTTCAGTGACTTAATGTTTGAAGGAGTGTGGTCAAAATCTAAGCTAGTGCCCAGAAGTCCACCAAATAGAAAATAACATTTCATTACAATAACGAATCTAAGGCCACAAACATAATGAACGCAATTACGTTACGCGACGCGAAAAACGTTCTTTTGGATGAACTTTTATAAAATTAAATTTCCCAGAAAAGAAAATCATTCATTTCGAATGAACTTTTACATATACAATTCATCCAAAATGATCGATTTTCGCGTTATGAGGTGTAATCCTAGGTTGCCGAAAAAAAATCTTTATTCAGATGAAAAAAAATCTGATTTTCTGTGATTTTACTCAAAAATTCTGTGACGGTTTCCTGTGATGCATTTTCATTTAATTTGATTTAAAAGTCATGTCAAACTGTGTTTTTTACATTTTTTTTTATGAAAAATCAATTTTCAATTCCCAATTTATCATATTTTTCCACTTTAAAGATAATTATCCAAAATTAATATAGATATTAAAAATTGAATTTTGAAAAACGTCCAAAATTTTGAAATTTTGTGAAATCTGTGAATATTTCTCAAATTCTGTGTTCTGTGACACAGATTCTGTAATGAAAATTGACACCAAATTCTGTGAAATTATATATTTTTCTCTGATTTCGGCAACCTTGGTATAATCACGTCCACTGTGATTCTGTTGGACTTGGTTGGACAAAGTCTGGGTTTGGAATATATTCAAAATTGAATAGGCTTAACATTTCATGCTAAATAGAGATTCCGAATGTATGAGCAACACTTCTGAATAAAATTTCATGTTGACTTTAAAAAGAATATTTTTTTTTGCGCAAAACCTTCAACTTCTTCCAATACTTTCTTCAGTTCAAACGAGCATCATTCCAAAACTGTCACCATTTCCTAATAAGCAAAAGTTTCGTAGAAAAGGCTCTTAAAAATCAAACAGGCTTTCCATATTATCGCTGAAAGGAACAAACTAAATTCATAAATTTCTTTCCTTTTTTTTTTTCTTTAAATCCTAGATTTTTTTTAAATACCCTTCATGCGTAGCTCAAATTCTAAAAAAAAAACATGCTCGATCATAAGATAAGTTTTCCGAATCTCAATCAACTGAATCATTAATTCTTGTTCCGTCTTTCTTTCTCCGTCTCACTCTTTTGATTTCGTTTCCTGAACAGAATACACACCGGAGAGACCCCTTACCAATGCACTTATTGTGATAAGAAATTTACCAGAAAAGAGCGTTTAACGTACCACATAAGGTGAGCGCTTCATCTGTCTCTGTGTTAGTAAACAATCAAAAAAAAATCAAAAAAAAGCAGAGCCTTTTCCCACCGTTTCCTCCACTTCCTACCGATTCGAAAAGATGAATTTTGAAAGCAGACGAGTCAGAGGAGCGAAAATTTCAGCATCGGTGTTCCACCCAAGGTGCATGAAAGTTCCAAATTGTTCCCGTTTCAATCCAGAAACCCTGAAGTTTTTTAGGAGGTAAAATTAGGGCTACAAGGAAACATATGTTAATTTTTTTAAGTATATTTCACCCAGCCAAATGTGAACTTTAAATGCTACCGTTTGAATAGTTATCATCAAAATTGACAGAGTACTTTAATTTCGGTATTTTGACATTGTTTTCCTAAATGGACATCGTTTCGAAAGCATAAATCAACTTTTTCAGGGTAATGTTCTTATATTTGAAATATCTGTTCAGCATGATGGTTTTGGATTTGAATTCTTTAATAGTATTAAATATTCCTGCGACTAAAGTCTTGAACTCGAATTTTAACCAAAATAATTCAAAATTCCCCTAGATTGGAAATATACTTTCTCATGAAACCTTGGGTTGGCAACTTGATAGACGTGATCAGCTGAAATTTTCTCCCAATATGTTGTTCTTTGTTCAGTATCATTTCGGTGAGTTTTGTCCATGAAAACACGTACCCCAAAAGTTCATTTCCCAGTACAAATTCCTCCTGTCTTCGGGATAGTTCCGTTGCCAAGTCTCCCGACCCCAACATTACATTCTACTTTTCCATATCTACAGATTGCACACCGGAGAGACTCCCTATCAGTGCACTTATTGCGAGAAGAAATTCACTCGAAAAGAGCATTTAACCAACCACACAAGGTGAGACCGTCGTTTTTAAACTTCCTCTTATCGTACACGTCTTCACCAAATTTTGGATTGATGAGTCCCGTACTGTTCTTAAATATTTTGTTCTTAAGTTGTCCCTACAAACTCCCGATTCCTTCAAACCGTGTTCATAATAGTCACCTCTACTACTAATAACTCCCATAGTTTGGTACTGGGAAAATTGTAGCCACTTTCGGAAAAAAAATTGGTAACATTTGATCAAAAAATTCAACACTCATTAGCATCAAATAGGGTGGTAAATTTTCCCGCTACTATAATTTAGTCCAGTGTATCTCGTAAAATGTCCCTCGACTAATTAAAATGTAATATATGTCATTAGAAAGGCCGCCCTGTGCGGTCTCGGTTGTGGGTTCCTGTATCACAGCGAAACAAATTCGGTACTCTCTTACTCAACAGATTGCACACTGGAGAGACCCCTTACCATTGCACCTATTGTGAGAAGAAATTTATGCGAAAAGAACACTTGAAAAACCACGTCAGGTGAGGTTGCAAAACCAACGCTTTTGACCCCGAACATCCCAATCCAATGCAAAATAACCAATCAAAACAACCCTTCTCTGCATCCTTTCATCATCTTAATTGCATTCGTTTTGATAGCGCCATCTTTCCCAAACGAACGAAAAGAGTACGCTAAATTTAGACTACAGAGAACCCCTGGCTAACACATCACACTCAAAATTGTCCACCTAACTTCTACTAACAAGAATTGGTTTTGACCTTACGGTGACAGATCGTAATACTGGAAACATATTTTTCGCAAAATTGAGACCTTCTCCCCCCCGTTTTTGGCAAAAAAAACACTACTCAAATTTGACCGGACGATGGAATTCTAACTGTTTTTGACTATTCCTATAGTGGGACCTATGGTAGTCTTTCGAATTTCCATTCTTTCGATTGGTTTAGACGAATACAAACTCCTTACAAATATTCACGAAGGGCTACCCTGGTTTCACATAGATTGTTCGAAGTAGTTTCCGTAGCTATAGTTGTACGCGTAGTTTCATATTCGTTTTCCGTTTTTTTAGTTGATTTATTTCGTTAACTAGTTATTATTAGCTTACATATCTCTCCCTTATAACAACAGTTCATCATCACTCCCGATAGAAACATTCCCCCCTATTTTGTGCCTTGTTTGTCCCGAGATTTCTTGCTATCTTTCTATCATCTATGTCTATGTATCTTGTAACAGATTGCATACCGGAGAAACTCCTTTCCAATGTTCGTACTGCCAGAAGAAGTTTACGCGAAAAGAACATTTAACCAATCACACCAGGTGAGACTTTTGTTTTTGTTGATGTGCGCCTCCACACACACACACATTATCTCTCTCGTCATAACAAGCTTACACAACCAACTTTTAAAGTCTCTACTCGTAGAGTTTCAGTATATCGGCGTTGACGTTCCGTTTGATTTTTTTTCGAGTGACCATTTGCTGTCACTCCGATTTCTTCGACGCCGCGTATTCCGTTCCATTAGTTTCATATTCATTCATCAATCGTGTGCCGACCGGTTAAGTTTAATTTTGATTCGCGGAGTCTCAAAAACATTCATGTGAAATCCGGTTCAAACAAGAAGTAGTATTTTATTTAGATTGATCACCACTATTAAAGGGTGGAACGATCAAAAAGTGTTTAGACAAAATAATGGGAAAAAAACGAATGCTCACGCCTTCCTTTTTACAGAATTAAAGTGTCCAACATGGCAACCTTATAAAGTTAAGCACTTTTTGGGCGTTCCACCCATTACATTCGAATCAAGCGAAGTTTTACGAAATTGGTTATAGAACATTTCGGACCTTTCGAATTTGTACAGACCTAGCGTAAATTGTTCGAGTAATGTTTGATTGTAGAATTAGGTTATTTTATTTTGAAAGCGCAAAACTACCAAACTATTAATTGAAAATTGTTTTGAAGAGTTATTTGTTGAAACTGAAAATGCGTTTGGACTTTATGAAATTGGTAGTTTTTGGCGCCTTTTTTCCGGTTCGCTATATAATGATCATAACTAACCTTTACACATGTACACATCATCCTTACTAACACTTAATCGAAACATTTCATATAGAAGAAAACTCACCTTCAGCCACTACCTCGTAAAATTTCGATTTACAACGGCGTTTTAAAATTTTGTTATCTCTGCGAACTCTTCAGATTGCATACCGGTGAGACTCCTTATCATTGCACTTACTGTACGAAGAAGTTTGCTCGCAAAGAACATCTCACGAACCATCTCAGGTGAGAACTTTTGTAGCACTTACAATTCTTAAATTAAGCAAAAGTCCCCATTCCTCGAAACACATTACCTCCCATCTGTCATCCATCGAACCTACCCATCGATCCAGCCATGAAAACTCGTTCAGAAACTCACAAATTTTGTCTTGTCCTGCTGTTCACGAACATTATTCCCCGTACACATTTAATATCCAATAATTGGAACCAAGAAGTATCGATTCATAGTTTTTTATTCAAAATCGATCATATCCCTACACTTCATTCATGCGCCTACACACCATCATCTTTTCCAAACAAATGAACAATAGCAACGATCCATTCGTTTGCACCCCGTTTTTTTTCAACGTAAACCTTTCACGAAGTAACAACCATCTCGCAACTCGCGAACCCCTATTAAAAAATCTTCCGATGCTGGTCATAATACGTGTTCTTTTCACTCGATCCTGCTTCCCACTACTCTTAGATTACACACGGGCGAAACTCCGTACCAGTGCACGTACTGTCCGAAGAAGTTCACTCGAAAAGAGCATCTCACAAACCACCTCAGGTGAGAAATTTGGTTTAAGTACCCAATGAAGGCTTCTCCCGTGTTGGCGGAATTCCGGCAGCTCACTTCCGGTCCCCCTATTGCAATTTAAGTCAAAACTATCTGATTCACACTCTCTTTCACTTAAGAAATAGGGATATCGGTACTCTCCATGGACCCGAAATCCTTCCATTATCTGTGTCTCTAAGAGCTTTTTGAACCGTTTCTGTCAAATTCGGCGGAATCCGACCAATTCGTTATAATTGTTGTTTTGCTTTGCGCTCAGGAAGCTAATGATATTTTCTTTTCCATACCAAACAAATGTATTTTAAAAAAAACCAACAAAACATTTTGA
Source organism: Uranotaenia lowii (assembly GCF_029784155.1). Classification (NCBI taxonomy): domain Eukaryota; kingdom Metazoa; phylum Arthropoda; class Insecta; order Diptera; family Culicidae; genus Uranotaenia; species Uranotaenia lowii. Next base: position 71,835,264 of record NC_073692.1, on the reverse strand, counting down.
AATATCTGAAACTGGCAACGCGGCGCGCGGGGGTCTTCAACGAAAACGATGCGCCACCCGACACACGCTCTCTGACGAACCTGACGCTGCTCGCTCACACAGATTGCACACCGGGGAGACTCCTTACTCGTGCAACTATTGCCAAAAGAAGTTCACGCGTAAAGAACACTTAACGAACCACGTCAGGTGAGAATCGTTTCCAACCCAACGTTTGTTGTCCCCATTTTCTTAGTGAAATATTTTGAAAGAGTAAAACCAATAACATCCTCCACAACCAACCACCTTATCACCAACACCCTTTCAGAATTCATCAAGCCAGTCTCCACGCCCCCTCCATCAATAGTTGATTGGGAAAATATCAAGAACAAACAACATTCCTTATTCAAATTCAAAGACTTAAATTATTTTTTATTCCACTTCCACTTCATCATCCGTCTGTTTTCCAGTTTTGTGGTTGGTGGCAAGATTTCAAGGCTCCGGGATGAGTACTTTGAGATTTGGTTAGTAGCCTTTTTCGAATTCGGTTGCCCTTTGGGCTGGAAAGCTAAATTTAAATTTCAAAAATCCCAATTTTTTTGTGCATAATTTTGTAACTGAGCCATCGATTTGAAGTTGAAGTCCTAACTAGGAACGAAATTCTTTCCCCTTTCGATGAACGATAAAGTTTCGTATCTTACGCAAATAAAATTAAATTCACGGTTTCGATACTGGTGTGCAGTGAAGATTTTTAAAAATACTTGATCAAAAGTCTTGAAAAGTACCCAATCTTTTATGAAAATGCGGTGAATCCATGCATCCATAGTAAATGTCGTCATTTTAATAAAATTGTCTTTTCACAGTTATAACAGCTATTCCTGACCTTTAGTATACCGATCAGCCAATTTTGGTTGAATAGCGGTGAATCCGTGCACCCATGGTGAAGAGCTATATTCTTTGAAAACCGTTTTTTTTAACCTCCAATATCAGGTATATGTCGAACACATTCATCAGTAATAGTCGAAAATTTTAACGCAATACAATGAAGTCAAAAAAATAACCGCTGCGACGAAATTGAGGTGAAACCGTGCATCCATAGTCAGTAACCGTATTCGTTATACCCGTTTTTCCATAATGATTTAAAATGTGGTAGCATATTTGTTTAATTCGTTGCGTGCATGCAATCGTCAACTTTTCGGAAACGAGGTGATTCCGTGCACACATGGTGAGAAACTTTTTCCATTCCATAACCAAAACATTGTATTATAAGTTATCAAACTATGTCGGAAGAAAAAATTTCAACAGATTGTTATTGGTATATTCAATTTACTGTTCCTACTAGTGTTGAATCAAAATTTTACTATTTATCGAATACAACAAACGGGATTCTTTTTTTCGTAAAATTCCTCCATACGAAATCTAGAAAATATTTATATTTACCGTAAACTCTATAAATTTGTCCAATAGTTGGCATTCGGTAACGAGTTATTGACAATTGCATCGAAAGTTGCATTTCGTGGCATATGGCAGACACTGATTTACCGATGGAAGATATTTTTGTTTACATCGGGTTTTAGAATCAACCCAGCAAACATAACATCGCATTAGAAATGATAACTCAAGTCGTTAATAACGTTACTGCGAATCATAATTCCTGCCAAATAAATAAAAGGTCGTAAAAATGGTCACTTGAAGTCGGTTTAAATGGTTTAAATTGGATATGACGAAAAGTCCGCCATGTTTGCAGATTTTGAAGACGATTTTTCTCAATTTGTTCTCTCGCGTGGGCTTCAAGTGAGAGAATAGCTTTTTTGTTCTTTCTGCGACTCGCAGTGCAACCAGATTGTTAAAAATCAGATGGCGATTTGAGCAGAATTGTCCAATGAGAGAAGCAGCAAATATTGTAGTTGGCAACGGTTCGCATGCGCTGAGAGCAAGAACTGGTGCTCTCTTGCATTATTTTAGTATGTACGAATAAGGTGTCGCATATCGTTCAATTGGTATAGTTCTTATCGCTTTAGCCAGAAGTTGAAAATATGTACACTGCCGGCCAAAAGTTTGGGATCACCCGCCTAAAAACATGCAAATTTTGATCGTTCATATCTCAGCCGTCTTAGGACATATTGCAAATCTTCTGATCTCATTTGAAAGATAATGAGCAATAGCTATTTCGAAGGTATTTTGCCCATAAATAATGTTTTAGTTTTGCACCTAAAGCTTAACCTAAAGTTAGAGCATTTTCGAAAAAACGCACTCAATATTCAAAGCCGATCATCTCGCGATAGGGTGAACCAAATTTCAAAATTTAAGTTGCATTAAAATCCTTATTCTATACTTCTCAAAATACAATCAAAAAATTTTGTGCAAAAAATTAAGAATGTACTTTTAATTAATAAAATAGACACTTAAGTTATCGTCCAAAAGTTTGGGATCACCCCTCAGTATGGTGTATTGGCCAAAAACATGCAAATTTATCTCATTCATATCTTTCTCATCTAACTTCGTATTGCAGATCTGAAGGGTGCATTTGAAAGCTTAGGAATTGTTGTTTTTCCATAAATTCATACAAAAATTATATTTAAAAGTGATAACCATAAACATTTACTTGAAATTAATTGTTTTTTGAAACTTCACACTTATGATTGTGAATTTTTTATGGTTATGGATTTAAAATATAATTTTTTAATAAATTTATGAAAAAACAACAATTCCTAAGCTTTCAAATGCACCCTTCAGATCTGCAATACGATGTTAGATGAGAAAGATATGAATGAGATAAATTTGCATGTTTTTGAAAAAATGATCCCAAACTTTTGGTCGATACACCATACTAGGGGTGATCCCAAACTTTTGGACGATAACTTAAGTGTCTATTTTACTAATTAACAGTACATTCTTAAATTTTTGCACAAAATTTTTTGATTGTGTTTTGAGAAGTATAGAATAAGGATTCTAATGCAACTCAAATTTTGAAATTTGGTCCACCCTATCGCAAGATGATCGGGTTTGAATATTGAGTGCGTTTTTTCGAAAATGCTCTAACTTTAGGTTAAGTTTTAGGTGCAAAACTAAAACACTATTTCTGAGCAAAATAACTCCGAAATAGCTATTGCTCATTATCTTTCAAATGAGTTCAGAAGATTTGCAATATGTCCTAAGACGGCTGAGATATGAACGATCAAAATTTGCATGTTTTTTAGCGGGTGATCCCAAACTTTTGGCCGGCAGTGTATGTATATTCCCTCCACTTTGGTAGGTAAATGCTGTTTTTTCGAGTTTTATACGATCATTCTATGATATATATGGAACGTATAAAAAATTTGTTGAGAAATATACCTACAAAAATGTTTGCTGGGAAAGGTTGCAGGTTCGAATCCTGCCTGGGGTATATTTTTCTATCGTTTTTTTTTTAATGTACCGAGTTAAGTTTCTATACTTCCATTTTTTTAAATTTAAAATTTTTGTCAATTTTTTAAGGTGTTTTGCAGGCGTAATAAAGTGGTCAGATGAGCAATCCTGCATTGTTGAATCATCCTAACTTAATGGCTAATTTATCTTAGATGTTGATGCTGATTGATCGAAATGTAAAGACCAATCAAATATAAGCGATATTCAAGAACCTTCTGTAAGATTCTTATATTCTTAAAATGTTTTTAAACCGTGATGAGCCTGCTCTAAAAGCAAATACTATCTTCCACCTTCGCAATCAACATGCGAACATTCTCAAATGAATCCAAAACTTCCCATTAAAAAAAGATTAAAAATGTCGTGTAATTTAAACTACTCTGGTTAAAACAGCTCTCAAGAACGGGTACAATGTTCCATGCACACAAAATATTTTGAACTACCAAAATCGATGGTTTTTAAGCTTTCCGGCTTCTCAATTGTTGACCACCTAGAAAAAGAAAACTACCACAGATTACAGAATGGATCATTCCGGAGCTTTTGACATTTGCTCGAAAACCACCTCATATTAGGGTCAGAACATATCGACAACCAGTTTAAAACTCTTGAACGAGCTAGGCAAAAACATTCATGTGGTATCCCCTTGCCCTTCCACCGAAACACACATCCATACACAAAATCCGGTCCTTAGAAAAAAAAAATTATACTTAAAATCATTCAATTTTGTTGGTATGACTGAAAAAAAAACACGCTTCTAAAATTATGTTGTGTCTCTCTGTATGCTTGCATATATATTTTTTCCGGCATTCCGGCATTCAGATTACACACGGGCGAAACTCCCTATCAGTGCTCGTATTGCCAGAAGAAGTTTACGAGAAAAGAGCATTTGACGAATCATACCAGGTGAGGATGATGTGTTACTATGCATATCTTTTTTTACCCCTTTTATTTTCGTTTAGTTTTTAAGAACCACAACTTTGACCAACCACCCTCTCTCTGTGTTATCATTCAAAAGGCGAAGATGATGATCGTTTTTACCGGTTACGTTTCTGTCCGTCCGCTGATTTTTTGTGTACTGTGTTCAGTCCAAGGTTCTACCAATTAGACTTATGTACTGTGCCGAGTCCGGCAACCTTTTTTCATTTTCGACCGAACCATCGGCAAAAGATCCAGTTCGTAAAATATCTTCAGCAAACCCAAGATTTCATATGGAATTTGTTTAGTAACAGCAAGACAATTATCAAAAAGCCGGGTTCAATACGAAATTCTTGTAGTATAAACTCCTCCTTCCCATTAATAAAAATATGAACATCCCTACTCCCGTCAAGAAAATGTTTCCCATCCTGATTCCCACTTTGCTGTATTTGTTTATGTCTGTAGAGTCTGTATTCATATATGTAGAAAGAACATTTCGAAAATGGTGGTGTACAATGTTCTATTTTTCTATCCAACCCACGCAGATTGCACACCGGAGAGACTCCTTATCATTGCACCTATTGCGAGAAGAAATTTATGCGAAAAGAACATTTAACGAACCATGTCAGGTGAGAAAGCGAGATCGTTTCAATCGATTTGTTTCAATATGCGTTACCTAAATACTGCCCCGTGTGTCACAAGAGCACTAACACCCTATAAGTAATGTGATAAAGTCCTACCATTTTACAACAGTTCCTAGTAACCAACAGTATAATATCAAGTGATCTCCCTATAGTTCCTTTTTGGGTTTTGTTTGTTTTTATTTTTCTCCTCTTTTTTCCATAATCTCTGTCCTTCAATTGCAGTCGTACGTTTACGATTATTATTTTTTTTTATAAATATTTGGATTTCTGGTTTTTCTTAAGTATCAGTTTAACTTTGTGTATATACATATACTCTAAATAGCTAGAACTTGTGGATGGTGTTGATAATCCAAAAATTTAAAATCGTAGTATTATGCACATTTTCTTAACATTGAAACTCAGCTTCTAAAATAATTCCTCAACAATACACAAATCATCGGTTTCAATAAAAATGAGGTCTTGAAAATTTGGAATCAAATCATCGTTCAGTAAAAAAAAATGGAAAAGCGTTCTACCAGATTTGTTAGAAAAAAACGAGATTCCTTGCGAAAAAAAAGTTAAGAATGTTTTTTGTTGTTCTCAGTAACATTTTTTGCTGTAATTCGGCAAACGGAACATCAACCAATTCTGATATTTTTAACATGGCATAGACATTACTAAGCATACGAAAAATACTTCTCTAAATTGGACCCTGCTTTTTTCGATTACAGATTCGTTAGTCTGAACATGCAGAAATGTTTTAATGATTTTCGAAATGTTGGAAATGACATATTCCAACTTTAATTAACCATTGTATTATAAGTGGTTGTCCCTCTAAAAATCGATGGCATCCGTCATATTATTCAGTCAGATTTCACTAAACTCTTTATCCTGTTTTCGTACAAATATAGCTTATTCGGATAACTTTTCATAAAAATGTAAGGTGTCAAATGATAAAAGCCATAAAAAAAACTGTTTAAAAATTGATTATATTTTTAATGATACCTCATACGACCAAAAGTTCCTTAGAGTTAGAACAGGCTTTCAAAAGCTTACTAAGTTTTTTCAAGGACGCCTATAGCATGCTATACAGCTGAAGATATAAATTCTTATCGATACTTCTGAGTTCCATCATCAAGCTGAAAAGACAGTCGTTCAGTCTCATGTAAAACTGATAAGAAAATATAAATTTAAAAAATTTCTTCATCCTTAGATGAATCTAACGTCTATAATTTATTTTCTTGAAAGGTATTCAGAAGCTCCAAACTTTTTCAAAATATCAATCTACTGATTTCTTCCATTTTTTTGTTCGGTTCCAAGAAATGAATTTGAATAACCAGGCAAGTCAAAACGCAAAGCAGCATACACTGCCGGCCAAAAGTTTGGGATCACCCACTAAAAAACATGCAAATTATGATCGTTCATATCTCAGCCGTCTTAGGACATATTGAAAATCTTCTGATCTCATTTGAAAGATAATGAGCAATAGCAATCTCGGAGGTATTTTGCCCAAATATAATGTTTTAGTTTTGAACTTAAAACTTAACCTAAAGTTATAACATTTTCAAAAAATCGCACTCAATATTCAAAGCCGATCATCTCGGGATAGGGTGGACCAAATCTCAAAATTTGAGTGGCATTAGAATTCCTGTTCTTTACTTCTCAAAACACAATCAAAAAATTTTTTGAAAAAATTCAAAAACGTATTTTTAATTAATAAAATAGACACTTGAGTTGTCGTCCAAAAGTTTGGGATCACCTCTTTGTATGGTGAGTTTGGGATCATTCTTATAAAAACATGCAAATTTATTTTATTCATATCTTTCTCATCTAACATCGTATTGCAGATCTGAAAGGTTCATTTGGAAGCTAAGAAATTGTTATTTTTTAATAAATTCATTCAAAAATTATATTTTGAAGTGATAACCATAAAAAAATCACCTGAAATTTATTGTTTTTTTGAAAGTTTCCAGATTTTTTTTTATAGTTCTCACCTTAAAATATAATTTTTGAATGAATTTATTAAAAAACAACAATTCCTAAGCTTCCAAATGAACCCTTCAGATCTGCAATACGATGTTAGATGAGAAAGATATGAATAAAATAAATTTGCATGTTTTTATAAGAATGATGGCGCATGGCGCAATCGATTTAAAATTTGTATGAAGATTCTCGGCAAAATGTATGAAAAATCTAAATTCATTCACTCTTTATGTTTTAAAAACATGCTTCCGGTATGTGCTTGATTAGACTGAGTCGATTTGGGGTCATTTTTAAATTTTTAAAATCCTGGGGTCTCAAAAGCTTCGTTTTGGTTCAAAACTCATCCATGATTTTTTGAAGAATTTTAACATAACGTTAACATGAGTAAATTTGAATTTTTGTATGGGAAATTTGAATACTTTGTATTGAAAAATCAACACCATTTTTGTTTCTTTTTTAGAACCAAGCCAGCTGATGGTTTCTGTGCCAATTTATAAATTATTCAAACGAAATTTTCCGCTGAACAACTTTGTCGAAGACCGTAACTTTGTATCTTATTAGGCAAAAAAGTTATTAGCTGTTTTACAGGTGTATGTCTTTTGGCATTGATAAACTATAAATTCAATTGACATCACTGCTGGTTGCCTAGCGAGGTATTGCATAACTATTTTCTAGCAATACTTCGCAAGGCACAAGCAGTGGTGTCAATTGAATTTATAGTTTTTCAATTCTTAAAGACATACCCCTGTTAAACAGCTAATAACTTTTTTGTCTAATAAGATACAAAGTTATGGTCTTTTACAAAGTTGTTCAGCGAAAAATTTCCTTTAGAGAATTTATAAATTGAGATAGATAGAAGATATCATTAACAGTATTAGTTCCACAGAAGAAACAAAAATGATGTTGATTTTTTAGTACAAAATATTCAATTTTCCCATACACTTACTCATGTTAACGTTACGTTAAAATTCTGCAAAAAATCATGGATGAGTTTTGAACTAAAACGAAGCTCTTGAAACCCAAGGGCTTGAGAAATTCAAAAATTGACCCTAAATCGACTCAGTCTAATGCTATATAGCTTAGAATTGCAGAATCTATAGTTAAAAAAATGAGGAACAAGTTCGTAGAAGATTGTAACACAGTTTACAGTGGTGAGATACCCACATTCAATATGATGAAAACAGATTTCAAATTGATCATATGTAGCCAGATATTTGGAATTATGTACAAGTACGTTTTTCATTAAAGTAAAATATCATATTTTGAGCCTAACTCAAATTCTGTTATTATTGGAATTTTTAAAATTTAATTTTTGAATTCAGAGCCCGATTTTACATTAAATAAAAAGAAACAGTCAATAAATATGCAATTTTTTTTGTATTTGTATGCTAGTGTAATGCATGAAATTTCAACGAAATGCGAAAAAATTACACATTTTATTGCGAATATCTCACCAAAGTAAACTCGTATCACTTTGCAATCTTCTATAGACTTGTTCCTCAATCTTCAAACTATAAATTCTGCAGTTCTGAGCTATGTAGAAGACTGTAGGCATATTTTAGGACATAAAAATTGAAAGTATTTGATTTTTCATAAATTTAGCCGAGAATCTCTATACAAATTTGAAGTCGATGGCGCCAGCTCGTACTTCAACCAATTGAGCTGAAACTTTCAGAAAGTCGTGTTTTCACCTAATGACACCAATCTGGAGGGTGCCGCTTCGAAAAATAAGGATTTTTATTGTTATGGACCAGTCTAACCCAAGGTGCATGGAAATTTCAAACTGTTGCCATATAGAACTTAAAAGCTGAATAACGTTTCAATGGGAAGTACATCAACTTCCAGTTAGTTATATGCAAATAAAACCCAAGAATGTCCCAGGGTTTTGTGGGTCAGAGAATTATTTGAAATAACGTATTCGATTAAAAAAGAACTAAAATCGCAGGAATCAAATATTTTTGGAGAAACTTTATCGATAAACACGGTTTTGTGGTAGATTTGGTAGATTTTTGAAAAAAAAAAAACTTTCATTTAGTCATTTTTTTTTAAATTTTTTGTAATATTATTTTATTTTGTCTTCAATGTCATTTACCAAACACATCGGCAATTATCATCTAGCGAGAAACTTTAAAGAAATACGTTGATCAAACATTTCCACGAAGATAACTTAGAGACGTTTCCGAGAACAAACGGTTTGAACCGAACCGTAAGATTACATAAAACCCAACAATTATCGAAAAACCGGAGAAAAATGAAAACAAAAAAACCCACACATCCCCCAACTCCTTCAATAATAATCCCCCTTAGCAATGTTGACCTTCCGATGATCCCACAACTTGTGATATGCGTTTAAATGAGAAAAAAAGAAATACCAACAAAGGAGTACAATTTTCCGTTTTCTATTTAACCCACGCAGAATGCACACCGGAGAGACTCCTTATCATTGTACCTATTGCGAGAAGAAATTTATGCGAAAAGAGCACCTCACGAACCATGTCAGGTGAGAGCGAACCTCCCGGGTTTTTTTTTCTTCTTGAAAGTGTCATCTATGTTTATCTCTTCCTCTAGTTTAAATGTTTGTGTTGTTCTTACCCCTTTCCTTTGTGAATGTCCACCTTTTTATCCTTTACAATCAAACCTGTCACAAACAACACGTTCCCCTTTTTTCTTTGCTATTTCCGAGATGGGAAAAGCACTAACAAATTCCCCTAAAAAATTTTGAATCGTTTCGTTTTTTATTGAAATTGAAATTTTTACTTTACCACCTTCACCAGATCACTTATATTATTCGGCAACCATTAAACGGCAATGGCAATAAAAACTGTAACGCATCTTTTTTACTCTTCTGTCTTTTTACATCCTATAATTTTTTGTGGGTGGCCTAGGAACACGTTAAGCTCAATAGTAGTAAAAAGATTTCAAAAACTTCATAAAATCTCTTACGCATATTTTCTTACACGTTTATTTTTACTTAACCATTTTATGGTTAAAAAAAAGCATTTTTTAGTTTTGACTGCAGGAATGATTATGATAAGATTGCCAGATTTTTTTTTCAGCACATATCAGGGTCGGACGAACCGGGCTAACTTTGCAAAATCTGAGCATTTGATTTTAAAATTGTTTACCAGAATCCGGACAAATTGGGTCAAAACCTAGGAATTTCTCTACAAAAATCAAGAGAAAAAAACTTAAAAGAGAAAAAAAATTTCATCAAAATTTACCATCAGATTTTAAATCGAATTTTAGGCTTTCAAAAAAAAAAAAAAAACTTGCATGATTATTCTTATTGAACTTGCACAAATAAAAATCGTTTTACAACATACACAATTTGTGTCTTAAAGTTTGATTTGAGAATGAAAATGAGAATAAACGTGATCAAAATTCGGGCTTTTCCAATGAAAACTGGGCAACCAGGCAGGACCGAACTTTTCCGGAATTATTTTATATTAAATTCCGGGCAAACCCGGGCAATCTGGCAACCTTAGATTATGACCTTCGGAAACACTTTGTAGTATTCACTCGTAACATTCGACATTCGATGCCTCTTTTCAAAAGTGTAGATGACCAAGAATTGAGTTGATTATGTGTCAATTTATGTAGATCTTCAGGACCGTGGAAAACAACAAAGTAAAAATCTTTTCAGAAACTCCAAAAACCGAAGATTATCTTGAAACATCAGCTATTTTATACTAAGGTTGCCAGAATTTTTTCAGCGGGTATCCGGGCCGGATAAACCAGGCAATTTAATAAAAAAAAAACCTGGCAAAATCCGGGCATTTGATTTCAAAAGTGGCGACCATAAATTCGGGCAATATCCGGGCAAATTTTCTCAATACCCAGTAAGTACTCAATAAAAAGAAAAAAAAAATGAAAAACAAATTTCTTTTCATCAAAACTCATCGACAGATTCTGAATCGTATTTTGGGCTTCCAAGAAACTTTTCATGATTTCTTTTTCCAAAAAAAAATTGGTTAAAAAATTACGTTTAGAGGAGGCGTTCGTTTTTTTTTATTTTCCAAATAAAGTGAATAAATCCGGGCAAAATCCGAGCATTTTTCAATGAAATTTGGGCAACCGGGCCGGGCCGGACTGTTCCCAAATTTTGTATAAAATATCCGGGCATACCCAGTTAAAACCGGGCAATCTGACAACCTTATTTTATACGTTCTCCTAAGAATATCCAGATTACTATCTCTTTCATTGAAATTCGTTTTAATCCTCTCTGAAAAATCACGATTGCGTTCTTGTTTCTAGAGATTGTTTTTAAATACCCAATTTCAAAATATTTTTTTTTATTTTCTTTCAAATCTCTTCTAAAATAAAACTTTTCGAAATCTGTCCCTAGAACCAATGGATTCTCATAATAAACCCATAATATAGCATAACACAGTGCGAAAATGCTTATTTTTCAACCTTTAATGATCAATTATAAATGAGCGTGTAAGTTCAAGAAGAAAGTATCTCTTTTTTTAAATTATGCACTGGCATAAAATGTGACTCATAAATCACAAAAAAATATGGAAAATGCCTGCAGAAATTGTCATTGCCATTTAGAAAAAAATCGGTTGATATTCGCTTTTTGCGAAGCAATAAAACCCTTAAAAATCAGTCCTTCCTATTACGTACTGTTTTATCATAAATGTTCCCTTCTACCCTCTGAATTCAATCACCAATTGGCCTTTCATGCAAACTATGTCCCTACTAACATCAGGTTTGGTTCGTTACCTTTATACCTTTGTACAGTCTGAGCTTCCTATTTCTGAAAGAAAACATCCATCCACATTTTTTTTTAAGTTTCCCTGTAGATTAATGTTGCAAATTGCAAATTTTTCACCATTTAATGAACCCCTTCTTTCCAAGCACCGTTCACTACTTCCCCGATGATTTTGTTAACTGCTTTTTTGGTGTCATGTTACAAATTATAATTAAACAAATAAAAAATTGAATATTGTTTTAATATTTTATTTTTACACTCTTTTCTCTCTTTCTCTCGTTTTCTCTCTCCTCTCGCTTGCTCAAACAATCAAACAAATCCGCCCCCCACCACCCCGCATCACCCGCGCTCAACTACACTCTCTGGAACCAAAATCAAATGTTGAAAAACTCAAAACTAAAAACCAACAAAAAATACACACTCGAAACAAAAAAAAAATACAAATCCATAAACAACGCGTGGGGTGCCGTCGTGTGTGGGTGGGAACTTTTCCCTGGTGCACACAGATTGCACACTGGAGAAACTCCCTATCAGTGCACGTATTGCGGGAAAAAATTCACCCGAAAAGAGCATTTAACCAACCACATCAGGTGAGGGAAAACGAAGTTTTATTATTTTTTGGTTGTCTCTATTGTTCTCTGTTAAGTTGTTTCGGTTTTAAGCTTCTCTCTATAGTTTTGTGCTATCATTTTACCGTTAGTTGAGAATTAATCCTGCTTTAATTAAAAACAAAAACAAAAAGTTATAACTGTAGATTCGTTGGCGAGATTAGGGAATCAGATTTGTGGTTACCGTATTTTTGGAAGTACAGCGAAGGTCAGTTCTAGATTTATTTTTGAGACAGTAAGCAATCGAAATACATCTCTCAGAACCGAAGCACATCGGAAGACTTCTTTCCTTTACCAAGATCCTTTGGCTCTGTCGTTGTTCGTTATTATTTGAACTGTTCTTATACCTTATACCTATATAGATTGCATACCGGAGAATCTCCCTATCGGTGTGACTACTGTAGTAAATCGTTCACCAGAAAAGAACACCTCAAAAACCACGTCAGGTGAGGATCGGTTTTAAGAGATCTTCATTTTTGTGCCCGTTCGTTTTCTTCTTCAAATCAGTTCACACACCAAAAAAAAACGCCAAAAACCACCTGTCTAATCTAAGTTTCTCTCGCTTGTGCCACTTGTTTCATTCACATCCATCCGAAGTTAAAAAGTTTCTCACTTGAACTTTTCGCAAATTCAATTCATTTCATGTTTAGGGATAATGGAAATTTGTTCCCAAAAGATGCATCACATTTGGTATTGGTATGAATCTAAGCTGTTATTTAAAAAAAATGTTCAAAAAGTGTGAATTTAGATTGGATTTTAATCAACATTTCCATTCTACTGTATTTTTCTTAAGTAGAGGTGACATTGTGATGCATTATTTCTTCTAGTTTCCATTAGCCATACCATACAAAGAACATTCAATCAACGATGAATTGATGAATCAGAAATGAAGACGACCAATTGATGTTGTGTATTGTTGCCTGGAGATTATTGGATTGAGACTGTTTAATTGACCATCGCTTAGAAACAAAAACAAAAAATAAATTGAACCTCAAATCTGACTCTCGATCATTGCTATTGTTCATTTAAGCTCACTTTAAGTTTTCCTTTTTCTTTGTTTTTTTTAAATCGTCCTTTCCTCCACAATTCCATTCGCTTGAACTACATCTCCCCCTCAATAATAAAGCTAGCCACATAAGTCCGAAGAATCCATGTAGAAAATGTTTCACTTTTCAACCGTAACTAATGCATTCATGTTCCCTACTATATAGGCTCCACACCGGAGATTCACCGCACAAATGCGAATACTGCAACAAAACGTTCACCAGGAAGGAGCACCTGAACAACCACATGCGCCAGCACAGTGGCGACAATCCGCACTGCTGCAATGTGTGTAACAAGAACTTCACCCGGAAGGAGCATCTGATCAACCACATGAGGTGAGTCAATAACTTTTTTAAGGGTTTTCGTTAAATTCTAAACTACTTTTCATGATGGATGAAATTGTTCGTTGGATGAGAATCAGAACCTTTGATATGGAACACCCAAAAATTGTTCTACCATTTTCCCAAAAAGTTTTGAGTGAGGTTCGTAAAAAGAGCTTTTGAAGATTAATTAGCTCATTTAACGACGCTTGTAGCATGCTACATAACTAAAAGTCAAGCTCTTATCGATATTTCGATGTTTCAATGACTAAGCTTAAAAGAGCATTAAAAAATCCTTTACTCTCGATATGAAACTCCTAAGAAGTTTTTACACACAAAATGTTTTAAACTGGTTAATCTGTTTTAATTCCCGAAAATCGTGTAAAACCGTGCTTTTTGCGGAGAACCTAGGTGTTAACAAAACTTTGGAATTGGGACTGGAACCTGCTATGAATCATGAAACAATAAGACATGAAAACTTCGACTCGAAATCTGAGACCTTATACATGAATCCTGCATCTGAGGCCTGAAATGTAAGATCTGAAACCTAGGCAATGAGACCTAGGATGCGAGACCTGAGACACAATACTTTGGACCAGAGACCTATGATCTCAGATTTTATACCTAAAACCTTAGACCTGTATCCTGAGCAGGGACGGAAAAATGTCATGAAGGGTGTCCACGAAGAAATTGCCACACACAAAATTAATTCGCAAAATTCATTTTACCATTTTACTCGTATTTTATTTACAGTCCATACGCAAAAGCCCGCACCTTGGCCTTAACCCCGGCCATAAAATTCTGCACAACCTATGAATCAACCGTTTTTGCATGTAAACCATACTTTCTTCAGTTCCTCGACTGTCTCCACTACCTTAGGTCGTTCAAGAAGGTGCTTCTTCATAGTCGTCAAGTACTTCTCGATGGGGCGGAGCTCCGGAGTGTTGGGAGGGTTGAACATTTTTGGCACGAAAATGACCTTAACATCCGCATACTACTTCAGCAGGTCCTTGAAGAAGTGGTATGAAGCCAAATCCGACCAGAAGACTGTTGGGACGTTGTGAGCCTTCAGAAGAGGAAGCAGCCGCTTCTGGAGGCACTCTTTCATGTACACCTGTCCGTTCATCGTGTCCTGGGTCACGAAAAGTGCACTCCGCTTCCCGCACGCACAAATGGCTTGCCAAGCCAGGAATTTATTCGCAAATTTGGACATCTTCTGAGTGCGGGCATGCTCCGGAACGCTAAACTTATCCTTGACCGTGAAAAACAGATTGCCGGGGATCTGTTGAAGCCGGCCTTCACATATGTTTCGTCGTCCATGATGCAGCATTCAACTTTCGTCAGCCTTTTGAGGTCCAACTTCCTGGCACGGGTTTTGGCGGACTTGTTCTGCTTCTCGTCGCGATTAGACGCCTTTTGTACCTTGAACGTTCGAAGCCTAGCCTTAGTTTTGGTCTTCTGGACAAAACTTCGGCTTAGGTTCAGCTTCTTAGCCACATACGGAACGGAGGCGTTCGGGTTTCAATTAAAGGCTCCAACTACGCGGTTGTGATTTTTGGTGTTGTTTATTGTTTATTGTATATAAATCAATGAATCAAATTTAGATCCTAATGATATCTTAACTCTAGGTTACATATAAAAATTAACGTAAATCTACATTTCTCTTGATTTGTTCAATATGTTTCTACGGAAAACATTTCTGGGAACGCCAAAGTCAAAGTACTCCGAAAAACGGTCGTGGTCGCACGTTGAGAGGAATAGCTTCCAGCAGCACGGGACAGTCAATCCTCGATGTGAGAAGATCCGCAACGACCAAAGCACGTGTAGCGTTTCTTCGGACTTGAAGCGTGTCTAAATCTATCAGCCGGCAACGATTCTCATAACTGGGCAAACGAAAAGGATCTTGCCAGTTCAGGTGTCGAAGGGCATATCGCAAGAAGCGCCGCTGTATAGCCTCGATTCGTTCAACTCCATTTTGGTAGAAAGGGCACCAGACAGCAGAAGCATACTCAAGAACGGAACAGACTATGCTACAATATAAGCTTTTTAAGCAGTACACATCTTTAAATTCTTTAGCCACGCGAAACAAGAAACCAAGATTTCTGGAGGCTTTGTCTACAACGTAGTTCGTGTGAGTCTTAAACTCAAGCTGTTGATCAAGAATAATACCCAGATCATTGATTTGGTCAACCAGATTATTTCGTCCCCGAGAATGTACTCAGCATAAAGAGTGTGCCGCTTGCGAGTAAAAGATATTATCGAGCATTTACTGCGATTTAGCGGCAGGCAGTTGTTGTCGCACCAGTCAGCAAAAATGTTGAACTGCCGTTGCAGGAAATCGATGTCGTCTTTACCATTGATGGTGTGATATAGTTTCAGATCATCGGCATAAGCAAGTTTTGGACCATCGAGAAGCGAGAGAACATCATTAAAATAGTTGACGAAAATTATTGGTCCTAAATAGCTTCCTTGTGGTACTCCGGAAAAGCCGAGAAACTGTCTCGAGAAGGATTCTCCAGTATAAACGGACAACTTTCGTCCCGTTAAGTAACTCCGAAACCACTCCAGTAAAGATCCACAGAAGCCCAAGCGACCTAGCTTTGCGAGAGCAATCTCGTGGTTCACTTTATCAAATGCAGCAGACAAATCTGTATAAATAGCATCAGTTTGGGTCTTCATGGCAAAGCTTTCTTGTACGAAAGATGTGAACGTCAGTAAATTTGTGGTAGTTGATCGTTTAGGCATGAAACCGTGCTGATCGTTTGAAAAGTAATGCTTGCAGAATAATGTTGAACAGAATGTTGTACAGAATACTTTTTCCTTCACTTTTGGGCTTCCGATCCGTGGTCAATCGTTCCTCGAACCGCTTAATCACTCGTGGCACCGTGGAAATCGCGATTCCCAACGTTTTAGCGATGGAACGATGCGAGAAATCCTTGTTCTCGTGATGAATACGCAAGATTTTATCACGCACGAGCTGTTCTTTCGACTCCATTTCCTCGAGTTTTGATCACAGGTCTTTAAAACTTGCAGGATGTAAACAATGCACTATGAACTAAATCAACCCAAATTTATATTACATTCTACTCAACGATTAAAAAGTTAGAGCAACTTCATAGTGTGGCAATTTCATCGTGGAGGACACCCTTTACATACATATTTCACACCCACATTAAATATCACTTTCTCTTTTCAGCCGTTCCCATACCGGCGAGCGTCCGTTCCAGTGTGACGAGTGCGGCAAATCGTTCCCGCTCAAGGGCAACCTGCTGTTTCACCAGCGCAGCCACACCAAGGGCCAGCCGATGGAGCGGCCGTTCCGGTGCGACATGTGCCCGAAGGACTTCATCTGCAAGGGGCATCTGGTGTCCCATCAGCGATCTCACACCGGGGAGAAGAACCACCACTGTCCGCAGTGCAGCAAGTCGTACGTGGAGCGGGGCAACATGCTGCGGCACATGAAGAAGACCCATCCGGATGCGGTCATTCCGGTGCTGCCCAAGTTGCCGCACATCAAGGTGGAACCGAAGTCCACCGGTGAGTACTGTGAGTGTATCCCATTTTTTTATTATTTTAAAAGTGCTGCTAGTTTTATTCTTTTCTGACCAGTTTGTTTTTGGTTTTTTGAGTAAACTTTGGGCGCGTGTGTGTCATTGAATGCCATGCTAAAAATGCTAACGTTTTTTCTTCCGTTTGAATTACTACTAACCACAACCGTTAAATTAGCTTATAATAATTATTTCTGAGTTTGTTTTAACCATTTGTTGCAATGAAGTAGAAAATCTAAATTAACCAATCGACTGGGCATTCTTCCAAAATCGATATTTACCAAAAACTGACGCTTTCACTAATTTAAAAAAAAAAATATCCCTACAACGATGATTTTGAAAACTGGATACTTACGATGTTATGTTGGTAATTTACTGTTCAATTTCAGTTTAAATTACTACTGAACTAGATAAATAATAAAAAAATTATTTGTTACTGTAATCCATTTTGATGTTCGAATGTTGACTGCTAAATGAACAGCAACAATCAGTTAGAAAGATTATCGTTGTAGCATCTTGTAAATAATTACTCGTAACAATGCATGCAACACTACATTACTTAATTGGTTTTGGAAGAGGCCCATGGGAACTAGTTAGTCAAGTGTGCTTTCGAGTATAAGACATCTAAAAAACAAAAGAAAAAAACACATCTGCTATGCTCAGATGCCCAATGACCATTGGTTCGGTTGAATGTGAATCGAAAACGATATGATGGATGGATAATTTTTCTACTTTATTGTGACCTTCCGGCGGTTCAGTTAAACTTGCCTCCAGAGCAAATGCTGCCGTTCTTGTTCTTGTACAAACAGTAAGACGACAATACGAGATGATTTTGTCATCCCCCAGATAACTAAATGAATATTTCTCTCTCTCTTGTTATATTTCTTTCCTTACATTTCGTGTACCGCGAATAACAATGACAAATTTTGAATTCTGAAACGAAAATATATGCAAAAACCGTTCGAACCGCAAATATAAAAAAACAGTAACTCAGCCAACGTCGGCGGTGACGTCCCCGGCTCAGGCCACCTCCACAATAACATCGATCATCTCCAATACACATCCATCGCAGCATCATCACATTCAACCGAAAATGGAACCGAAAACTCAGATACATCATCTTCCGATTCCTCATCAGCATCAGGCTCCCCAGTTGCACCACCCCATATCGGCGCCGATGCACCTGCCCCCACCACCAAACCCCCAACAGTTAGCAGCACTCGCCCTCCACCACCAGGTGGCCCAACAGCAGCAGCAACAACAGCCGCAACAACAATCCTCACCCTCAACGGGCCGAACACAGCCTTCTCCTCGTACATCACATCAGCCGCAGCAGCAGCAGCAGCCGCTTCCGGTGCAGCCGGTGCAGGTGCCCCAAGTGCCCCAGGTGCAACAACCCCAGGCGCCCCCGGAAAACCAACAGTCCCAGCAGCAGCCGGTCCAGGGCCCAACTGGACCCCTGCCACCACCACACCATACGGTCCCGGTTACTATTATAACCCACGCTGGCACAATTAATGCGACCATGCCGGATGCCCGGACCATCCAGATGCATCATCTAGGGGCGGCCCAATCGGCCGAGGAGCACACGGTTGTCTATTAGAACACATGGATGGAACACCGAAGCAAAAAAAAAAACCACCAGCAGCCAATCAACCAGTGATGTGTAACTAGGAACAGTACCTGGAGTACCCTCGAAACACAACAACAACAAATGTTAAAAGAATAAAGTATGCGATTAAGGTATAAAATATGAAACGTTAACTACAACAAAAAGGCGAATTACGGAAAGAGTACAGATTTGCAATTAGTAGTTTTTAAACCTTTAGGAGGAACCCCTAACTCGTAACCAGTAATAGAAATAGTGAAAACATGTATGCGACAGCAAAAGTACTAATACATACAAGTATGTAAACCTATACAACTATATATATACACGTTCACACAAGAGAAAAGCAAACAATAATAAGCAAAAAACAAATGATTCATTTCTGTCTCGATATCAGATATCGACAAGAATCAACCTAAAAGAAATGTGAATTTAATATGACAACAGTAAAGTTGGAACACACACAGCCCCACAAAAACTAATGGTAAATTAGAGAAACAAATATTGAAGTGGAAATATTGAGATACCTATTATATATACATTGTGTAAGATTAACAACAATAAAACACAAGTAAGACATCAACTGTTTGAAACGTTCTTTTTTGTTCGATACAAAAATTGAAATAAATAAAAAAACACATAAACAGCCAGTTGTGATAGATGAAATAACACACAAACCAACCCAGACATACCGTTATTAATAGCAAAACTGAATAAAATGAAGAAAAAAACTCAAATGCAGTAAATGAAAATCACCCTTAGGTAAAACTATTACAAGATGAATCATAGAAACCAGTACATAAACAAATAAACAAATTGTTGAAATAGGTGAAATAAACAAATATTAAATGATTTTACACCCGCAGCAGATGTAAGTTGATTAGAACTGAACGAAAGGAAATCAATAAAAAAAAGGTTGCTGGACACACTAAAACACTATTTTCGAATGGAAACCATTTACCGGACAAACGAATGCTGAGATAGGACTCGAGGTTCTTCGGAAGAGCCTTTGAGCTGTACGAGTAAACAGCTGCAACAGTGACAAACACTGAATGAATAGTACAACATTATTACAACATGAACTAAGTAATATATTATTAACATACAAAAAGATAAGCAAAATCTTTTGGAAAAGAAAAGCACCACGATCTTGAGGAATGTTTTTAACTATAAAGTAATAATAAACCATGGAACAGATCTAAACATCCATCATTCATCAAGATTGCACTGTCATCCTGCTCTACATTCGACGTTCGTGAGGATCGTAAAGAAAGTGAAAAGCTAATAAGATGTCGCCATAATGTTGCCGCCATATGAAAGTTTAAGGAAAAAAATACAAACAGACATGGAAAAAAACTTGTCTCAGTCAAAACTCCCGCTGCAACCTTAATAGTCACTGATCAACTACATTCACACATCAACAGCAGAAATGAGAACAATAGAACCAGAAACTCCGTGACAGTAGTCAGCAAGTTGATTGAGCAGATTCATACAATAGAAACTATACATCCGGACAAGAGAAACCCTATCCAACGCCATACACGTAAATGTACCAACCACATCATTCACCGAAGCCGGACGAGAAGAGATTGCAGGTCCATCACCAACAATAGCATACAAAGCCCAATTGCAAGGCCCGATGATACAGAACAATAGAAAGGTAACATACCACAAACAAACCCCACTGAAACACATAAACAAAATGAAATAGTACATAGGATTCCCACACAACAACCCAAGCCACTTTTAACTTATACACAACTAACTTCAAACTACAATACACAAACTCTATACCACAGAACAATTATTTTTCTATGTCATGTGTGTGTTTTTTTACTCCCCTCATCCTGTATAAGATGTAAGAAACTTGAGAGTGTTGATGAACAACAATCAGCGGAAATCGCGAGAGGTTCTTCTAATTTTTACAACAAATAAGTAATTGCACGCAGTTTTCCGGAACAACGTTTCTTGCGATGGTTCAAAAGCAGGAAAAAAGTTAAATGATTCAACTCGTTTCAAAAAGACAAGCCTCTCGAATCGTTGTTCCGGTTCATCGTGTGTCATGTACACAGAAATGCACTCATTTGCACTCACACCATGGTGTCGGATAATGGGTGAACTCCGCTTTGCGGATGCCATTCCTACTCCCACCGTATCTAACCATAACTTAACAATAGTTCCATAGATTCTATAAACAATAGTAACCAGTTTTATCCACAGCAAGCATACTACGCCATAGAATATATCTCTGAGCAGAGTGTTGTCCCCTTACGGGTTTCAACACTCTCACAATACAAACTAATACTAATTTTAAATCACACACCAACTCACAAAAAATGCATCATAAATAGTCTGGAAAAGAATTCTTCTTCTGATAGCAGTTTAAAAAACAAATGCAGACACATCTTGTGTCTTGCAAAAGAAAGATAACATAAATGTAAGCTACAAAGTCCATAGAGAAACCTTTACTAAGCGAAAGTGAACCGCAGAACACATTGGTCGATAAACAAACAAAATGTATAACTCTTGATAGAGAACAACGCTTCAATCCTACTGCTGAGGACTACTGGAAACAAAAAAAAAAATACTATGAATAAAAGCCAACAAACTAATTTCCAGTTAGGTTTTCGCAAGGAGCAACAGATCTATGAAAGATGAAAGGTTTGAGTTTCTTTTTAAAAATATATTTTATTCTACAGCAAGGATAGATTGTACAGATAAGATAACGCATTTGATTTTTCAGCTGCATTTTATGTTAATCTGTTTTTTTTTTCCTACCACGACAAGCAGATAAGCAGTAGCAGCAATAGAGAAAACATTTAAAACAACAATAGTATCACCGTTGTTACACTTTTCAGTGTAACGAATCCTCTGACTATATGAACAATAGCAAACAGGACAACTAAACAACAGCTTATAAAGGCGCTTCAATCTGGTCATTCATGTGTGCGCGCTAAAAAAAACGCGCCACGTGAATGCTAGACTATCAATATCAACTAACACACATCACCCAATACTACAACCACAACTACACAGGAAAGAAAACTTATTGAAAATATTTTTTTTTGAAAACGCAGTCAGCAACAGCAATAGCAAAATCAAACTCAAACACGAAACTGATTGCAATATGGCTTGGATTTTTTTAACATCAACAGAAAGATCGAAGTTACAAAACAAAAGGTAGTTTCGTGTTTGATGCATCTTCAACTAGTATTTTGTTTTAGTTTACATTTTTATTTTTTTTTTAATACACCTTCAGAGCGGCCAATTAAAAAAAGAAATAAGCATGCATTCAAATGTTCCGTGAGTCAACTCTTCCATCTTTGCACAGTCGTCTTGACTTTTGGTTTAGTGAGCAAATTGTGTTAGAGAAAAAAAAAGATAATCGGGATCATGAATACATATTAAAGTTAGGTGTTTTCTAAGACGTTTGTATGAATTCACATTATGGAGACAGATTCCTTTTAAATAAGTTTATTTTTCAAAATTCAATTGGGGCTGGCCCCTCCGGATTTTCCATGATCTCAGACTTAAAGGTCCCCAAATCCTTTATAAACCTTTCGTTTAAGCCATATTTTAGGTTGTAAAGAGAGTTTTTTTTTTCGGTACAAATGTGTAAAATACGAAATGATGTTTTGTGTTGATCACAAATCGGTACCAAAAACAGAATGATATCGTTTAATTAAAAAAAAACCGATTATTAACTTCAGTTTTGAAACACAACATAAACTTGACGAGCAAAGTTGAAACCACGGAACAATAACAATTGCAATGCTTTTGGAAGACTTACACAAACGCTACTTTCTAGTCAATTTAGCGGCTCCTTGAATATCGCTTTGAATCAAATCCAAAACTATTAGATTCCGCAGCTTAGTAATGCAAAAAAAAAGAAAAAAAATCAATTTTTAACATGGACTCAGAAAAGTATAAAAACCAAACTACCCAGGTTATTGCAGACAATTGTGCACAATCAGAGGAAGAAGAATTTTTATAAAACTTTTTTTTGTGTTTCCTATCCGCACCCGATTAATTCAACTCTCAATCTTACAAATGACGAAAAATTATGGAAGAATCGTGAAGTTATATACAGCAAAATAAAATCTCAATCGCAATCGAAAGTCATCAGTCTCTTGAAACAGTTGTTTTACATTTAGTGCCCTGTTTGAGTATGGAGTTCTTTTTTGAGATTTGACTTGTCCCATTTATGCTCTTCAATGAAAATAAAAACTTCAAATCAATTCAAGTTTGGTCCGAGAAAAATTTTACCAAAATTATAATGTCTTTGATATCGATATGATCCTACCTTCAAATTACAGTCGTGTTCTTAAAAAAGATCTACGTACATCGAGGCCTAAATTAAAGCACATCTCATATAAAGACAAGACAAACGTTGGTAATGACATCCTAAAAAGGCGAGAAAAATGTATCATTCATCATTATAATACGAAACCGAACATACTATTCATCGACATCATTCACTGAAAAAAGATTTAAAAACATTCGCGTACATATTCTCTATCTCTATGGTCTAAATGACAACTGAAAATATCCAAAGCCCAACCTGATTCAGAGAATAATAAGAACATTGAACCAAACTACTCTGCTGATTTGGAATGATTTCTAAATGAATTGTTTTTCGTTTCTATTGTTTTCTGTTTTTATTATACACTTTTATATTGTGCAAATCGGATATCCGTCATACAGATTAGCGAAAGAGAACCCGTTATAACGATTATATTTGAAGACTATTTAGCGCAAATCACGCTTCTTACAGAGCCAATAGAGAAAAGTGCAACAGAAATTAAAAAAAAACCCATTAAGCCTCACTAACAACACACATTGATTCAGTCAAGCACACACATCTCCACAGTCTCAGTGAAAAAAAAAGAATTAAAGAAAAAAAAACATAATTTCTGAAGCATTGAATGAGCCTGTTTTATTTTAGAAAAGAAACACGAAAGCTATTTTGTTGTTCAAGATGTTATAGTGAATGTATATAAAAGGAAAACAAAAACCATGCCAACAAAGCAAAAGGCGAACAGAAACCAAAACGGCAAAGGGAAGATTGAACCACACAAATAACCACTCAAGTAGAAATGAGCAAATCTTACAAAGCAAAAGAATAATACAACTCTAGTATTAGACATTTAGCAGTGACAAAAAAGAACGTTTAGGTATGTGTCTGAGATAATAGAAAGTAAAGAAGTAAAAAAAAGTACACACCCTCACAAACACACAAAGCATTATAAATCTCAAAAATTTCCATTTTGATTTTATTTAAAATAAACGGTTTAGAAATTATGAAAACTTTTACAGAAGCAAAAACAACTAACTTCTCATTCTTACTATGGTCGTCGGAGTCATGTCAGTCAATCGATACTTCCGAGAAACTCTATTGAGTGTTGCTTTAAAGTGGAATCACACAGCTGTTATGGTTCTAACCCACGATCCCTGAAGGGTGTCAGAGAACATTTCAACCGCTAAATCGAGTGACACTCGTAAGAATTTGTTTTCAGGACTTCAAGTCGCCTGGATTTTCATCGTGTGCTGATTTTTTTTCCGAAACGACAAAAGCAAAATCAATGCCACCAGGAAATGCCAGTTCAAAATTATACCTTCGGTTTTCGGTTATCTATCTTGAGTGGTGGAGCATTTTCGGATCGTGGAAATGGTTAGCAAAATGCGACACCCAAATAGGGAAAACAAAATATGGCGATAAACGAAATAACATAAAAGAAATAATCTGATATAACAAGAAGTGATAACAAAAACATAATGAGAGCAAGAAACAGGAGAGAAGGTGAATGCTGTATATACACAAAAAAAAAACAGAAGAAATTTTATTTACAATTTTTTCAGAAAAGTGAAAAGTGAAAAAATGTGAAACAAATCGTAATTAGAAAACACATACCGAGAGCAAGAGAGCGATAAAAAAGAAGGAAGAGAAAAATCTTTATTGACGCGAGTAAGCGAGACGAAGGAAATAAAACAAATCACGTGCAGCTAAGCTGCATTTTATACGAATTTTCTATTAAAATATTATTTTTAATTTACATTAAATTGAAAGGAAAGAGAGCAAACAACAAGTTCGCAACCGAAGACGGAAAATTGTGCGTAAGTTCGCAGCTAGTGTAAAAAGTTTGAGAATGTGTAAAACAGGAGAACATCCAAATGCTTTTCTTTCGCCCAAAGTAAGCCGACAGGAAGCGTGGAAGGTTAACGGTCAAAATTTGAATGTAAAGTAGGATTTACCGCATTTTTGGAGGTACCCAGGTAGGAAAATCGACATTTCGTGGCAAAGTGAACAAATGTATTAAAATAAAACACAGTCGGCGACAGAAATAAAAAAAAGGAACAGGAAAATTCGGAAAATAAGACGTTCGAAGGAAAATAAAAATAGAAATCAAGTGTTAGGACGAATAAAAGAAGAGAAAAATTAAATTAAAAAAAAAACAAAATAAAATATGTAGCGATAAATCGTAAGCGAGCAAGTTTAGGCAGAAAAAAATTTACACTACGCAGAAGGTAACAAGTAAGGGACAAGTATAAAAATACGGAAAAAGAAGCGAAAATAAATCATTACTACGTTAAGAGTGGATGGTAATAATTTATCTGATAACATTTATTTATTACATTTGTAAGCAGAAGCAAGCCTATATAGATTTTCTTTATTTTTAATATTTTGTTTTATTTTTATACTTTTAGCTGCTAATTTTAATAACCCACGACGCGCATAATTCTAGGTTTAGAATGCGGTGTTGCGCAAAAGTAAAAGTTCAGAGACCTATAATTTTCCGAGAATTTACTACAAAAAAATCAACATAATATAATTGCGCCACAATGTCCTCCATGATACAAAGCAGAACAATAGTGAAAGCGAGTGCGTTAGAACGATGCAGAAACTAGTCGTTTCCTATTTCCCAGTTTTTGATACTGCTGAGTAGAAAAAAAAAACAATCAAGCAAAAATCGCATCAATGTCCGTACTTATACTTGAAACGGGTCGTTCCAAAATGTGTGCTGGTGGAAACAATCGGTTTAGACTTCCAAAAAAATAGAAACTTTCGATGGAATCAAAAAAACTATTTCAAAGTTACACGCTGTAACCGATCAAAAATCGCGCAACTCTTCACATGGAACAATTCAAATTGCCACCCTGCAAAACTGATGCAATTCACTAGCTTACAGAATGTGCCCGTGGATTGAAAAATGATCTATCACGAACTAGGAACCATTACTTTCTGCATCAGAAGCGAACTTATCCCTCCCCCATTATGGAAGAAAAAAAAAACTGTATAGCAGGATCAACACAAACCCGTAACATACAAAACGACGATAATAACATTGTAAATGTAAGAGAAGCTGCGCCACATTTGCATTATACAAAGAAAGTAAAAAAAACACAGCAGAAGATAAATCCATAGATACAGAAACCACAACAAAATAGAAACAAACAGATGATGATTGTAACAAATGTAAAACAATGGTGAAACTATGATTTCCGTATGTAAGTTTTCTAACAGTTGGTTTGATACAAACAGATGCAAATCTCACTGGAATCCGGTGTAACTTAACGAAAGAGCATCTACACAAATTTGCTGAATTTTGTCTTACATTTTTTTCCACGATACTCGTTAATTTACAGATATTCTAGTCAATTTCTGTACTAGTAAGATGAAACATGTGTATGTTTACATTTGTTCAAATTTTAACATCCTGATTCCTAAAATCAGTTGTTTTTTTTTAATATTTCAAGTGCGAAATTTTTCAGGAAACAATTCATTACAATCCTTCGCTAAGTTACGCCGGAACAGCACAGTTTTTGCTCTTTCTATTTTTTTCTTTTCAAATAGACATGCATCCACATATACACAGAAACTTAATAGAGGAAGAATGTGCGGAGGAAAACAAACAAAAATAATAATAACGCAAAAAAATGAAACTAATCGAAAAATCGCAAAGTACTCCCCCTGACTATAATGCCTTTTTAGTTTCCCTAAGTTTGATTTTCGTGCGCTTTGGACCCGAAAAAATATTCTTACACACAAAATGGAAGATACGTCCTATTAATTTCTCTTGCTATTTTTTAGTTAGCTGTATATTAAATGCATAAAAAATAACGAAAAATAAAGGATCTAGATCGTGATGTTTTGTAAAGTCATTAAGTGAAAGAAAAAAAAATCAAGTAGAAGATGGACAAAATTTTATTAGGTATATAAACATACACATAATTTTTTTTATTTTAAGTCGAAAAAGATAATAAAAAAAAAAAACAAAATCTTTATATGAAACAAAAATTGAAAAAAATGAACTCACGCAAAACAAACAAATCAGTGAAACGAGAATGAGAAATTTGTTTCGCAGTGTAACACACCAGATACGCGACAAACGGACGGACCTGAACTTTCGCTGTTCGTGTAGTTTAAGTTTTTCTCGTTTTTTTTTCATTCATTCTTTCGCCCTTAGTTTTTAGCTTTTGTTTATTGTCAAACAAAAATACAGCCAGTATAATGTATCCTTAATGTTTCAAAACTATAAATTATATTATCAAAATTAATAAATGTTTTGAATATAAAGTAGTTTCAAAAAAAAGTTTACTTGTTTTCAATAGTAGAATGAAAAAGAAAGTTCCAAAAGATCATCAGTAACCAAAATCGCCTTTCGCGTTATGTTCAACTTTGCGTAACACAGAGCTCACCTACTGGGCTGAATGGACTGTTGCGCCGAGGCTAAGGTAGATACTCAAGCTTGCTCTGAAAGGATATGTCGATATGCCCATGAAGCACTTTCCACTTTCTGACCCACAAACCTACTGTAGTTTACTGAAGGTAGATCACATAGATCATATTTTTCCCCTCGTTGCATCAAGTCAAACATCTCCAGTGCTGCTAGATTGAACGCAACGAGGCCAGTTTCATCCAATAGTTAACAGTACTACCTATTATAGATAGCAATTGTTTGAGGATGTGATATGAAACGTTAACACCCAGATAAGGGGAGTCATAATTATTATAATAGCAAGCTTTCTACTATCCTAAGTTCCAAATAAGATGTTAGTCAACATCGTATCCATACATGGGCCCTTCCATGTAGGCTTTGTACATGTCTTTGGAATTTCTTCGTATCCGTCGTCCGATCGGTTCCAGGTCGTTGTAGCACTTGGGGAAAACTCGCTCAACCGCCGCAATGGCTTCCTCTGGAGTAACCTTCCGGACCGCTAGCACCGAATTGAGGGCTTTGGTTTTCACGCAATCCTATTTAGACAATAAAATGTTAAACAAATTATCAAGTTATTATTTCAATGGTGTGAACGTTACCTGATGAGCTTCCTTGATTTTGAACGGCGAAGCATCGCCTTGGGTCCAGGCACTCATGAACGAACAATGGGTGAGATTGGCCGCCCTAATTTCCGTGCAAGCCAGATGGTCTATGTTTTTGAAATCCAAATCATTGCGGCAATAATCGAACATGTGGATCATTTCGTGCGTCAGAACTCCCTGAACGATGCCCTCGTTACGGGCAATGTTCTGACAGACAACTACTTGATTTAGCACCGGATCGTAGCCACCACTCACGGACACGTCGCACACCTCACAGGCGATGTGTCGTCGGATGTCGATGGCGCTAGAATACGTAAAAGTATGACAATTTTTTTTTAATATTGGCCCTTATTCTGCGCCGCGCATCTTTAACCGATACTCACCACCCAGAACTTTTGAGAGCGCCCATCATCAACTTAACCATGGGGCTGTTCTTCACGCAGGAGTAAACATTCCGCTCGCATTTGATTTTGTCCAGATTTTCCTGACCCTCGATACCGAGCAAGACCCGGCCCCAGCTGGGTTGGTACTTTTCACCGCGTCGCTCCGGATACAGATCGTAGCCCCACTGTTTAGCGCCATCTTCCCCGGTGCCTTGGTCCGATCGATCGATCACGGCATTCGGGATGGGAGGAGTTGTAGTGTTGTTGGGAGACTGCGGCGGGGTTTTCGGTTCCTTTGAGGGGTCCGGATTCGCGGACATGGTGATTGGATCCTAGGCTGGAATCACTTTTTGGAACATATAAGTAGCGATTCTGATGTAACCACCCGGTTCAGAACAAAACACGATTCCGGGGGGTGGTTTTTGTTTGACGTCGGTAAAGAAGAGCTTATTTCTAGAGGTGTTAGCCGTCGTTTATAAGCACTGTTCAAGCACGCTGGAATGTTCTGAAATCCACGTAAAATTTAAAAAATGACAAGAATTATGAAACAGAAAATTGCAAGAAATCACAGAAAAGGTCAAAATAATAAAAAAAAACTGACAAGAATGACAACGACAAAAATGATGTATTTATTAAAGTAAAAACAATAAAACAGACATAATAACAAATGAAAATAAAAAATAACATAAATGGAAAATTTATGAAAGTTGGAAACGATAAAAAGGTCAAAAGTTACGAAAATGACAAAAAAAAAACGAAACGAAAATGACAAGAGAAATTTGACAAAATTGTATAAAAATAAAATGATGACTAAAATGGTTAAAAAGCCAAAAACGGCAGTATACCAAAAGAAATGTAAAAATTTCAAAAACTATCAAAATGCCAAAAATGACAGAAAAGATTTATGTAAAATTTTAAAATATCACAAAATTTGTGTGCACTGAATTCAATGACTCGCAATAACAATACAAAATACAACAATGACAAAAGTGGAAAAATTACAAGACTTATTAAAAAAAATTGTAACGATTACGGAAGTGACAAAGTAACAAAAATTACGAAAAAGACAAATTTGCAAAAAAAGTTTTTTTTTGGTTTATTTATGACACTTTACCACCTTGTTGCTAAAATAAAGGATGAAAATGTAAAAATTGACGAAAATTATTTAAATGACAAACAGCTCAAACAGGACATAAATGACAAATGACTAGAATGACAAAAATGGCAAAACACGAAAAAAATTTTAATAATAAAAATTATATGAAAGATAAAATTGGAATTTGACTCAACTCCACAATGTTTATAAGGTAAAATTCTTATTCATCTTCAATAAATATCAATTTTTGAATGAACGTTGTTCTTGTTTTATTGTTATTGATGAAATCAACCAAAACAGATAGCATATACACCATTTAAATCAATGAATGGTAAACCCACTGATCACGTAAAACGGTATCATTTACTATTTTGCTAGGTGAATGCAAAAAAAGTAAAATTCAACTTTTTTCTAGTGGTAAAATTTAACGAGAAAAATAAGTTGAAAAAAAAATCAACTCTGTTTTTCGGTAAATTCTACCTTTTTTTTCTTTTCCGTGAGTGTATGAACATTTCCTCAGATTTATCAAATGCTTTTGCACCAAAGGAAAGACTGAAAGAAGTTAAAACTGCGTCTGCGACTTATGTTGATTGCAGGCGCGAAATCCAGCGTTCCATGCGTGCGCAAGGCTTCGAACATCAAGTGAACTAAAATTCTAACGCATTTCAGTTTAATATAATTTAGATCTCTTTTCTGAGTTAGTAGTAGGCCTAACAGAAGCGGATCTCGAGGGGCCCATTTTCATTTTTTTTTTCGAGACTCCAGGCAGGATCGCCAATGTGCAACCCCGAGGAGCCCATTTTCAGCAGTCTCGAACAATTCCCTTGGGATTTTATACTTCCTTCTCTATCTGACTTTTCGATTTTTTCAGAGACAGTCAGTTATGGACTTCTTGCCGAGTGAAAATCAACACTGTAGTATTTTGAGGTACCTTCTTTTTGATATTTTGCTTCTGTTGCTCTTAAACTTTAATGACATGAGAAAAAATCACACTAAAAATAGAACACATCATTCCGTCTTCTTAATCAACCACTTCAGTCATCTCGAAGCGCAGTTCGTTGGTCGGCACGTTGATGAGCGAGGTGCGAATCTTCAACGGTCCATGATTCCAGCGGTACTCGAATTGTCGCGTTACACGCGCAAGAAATATTTCTATCTCCATCATAGCCAACCGACGTCCGATACAAGAACGAGGGCCAAATCCGAACGGCAGGAACAGAAACGAATGGGCACTCTTGGCACTCGGCACCCCCGGTTCCGACTGCTTAAGCCAACGCTCCGGGAGGAATTTCTGAGCTCGGGCGAAGTGACGCTCATCTTTGTACAGGCTCATTGCCGGCATCATGATGTCTGTCTACGAGTTGATGATTTGACCTGAGTTATGACCTGAGTTATAAATAACGTGAGAACTTACTTCTTTCGGAATGCGGTATCCCTGAAGTACGAGATCTTTACCAGATGTGCGTGCACCGCCAACAATCGGTGACTGGACCCGAAGACCTTCTTTGATGCAAGCTCGCAGATAAGGAAGGTTGCGCATATTATCTGGCGTTAAGGGTGAATTTTTGGACGGAAGAATCGCTCGAATTTCCTTGCGAAGCTTGTTTTGCTTCTCCGAATTTGTAGCTAGAGCGTGCAGTATACCAATCATTCCAGATGAAGTCTATAATTTTAAGCGTTCATGAGTTGGAGCGTTATTAAAGACTTCGCAAATGTGTAGCCTACCGTATCAACCCCAGCCTGCAACATGTCGAAAGCCATGATTATGGCTACATCCCTATCGACCTTCAACAGCTTCTCCAATACGCTCATAGTATCACTGGATTTTGATGGATTTTTCTCCAAACGTATCATCGCAGCGTCAATTTTAGACGTGATGATGCTGGCAAAGAAAACAATTGTATTCAGAACATTATTTTTAATACCTATCCTATGAACAGTACTCAGTTATTCCATCTAGGACAGTAATGAATCTGTTGAACGTTGGGGTTTTGTAGTATTTCCAAACCGAGGGAAGAATGTCTAGTTGATATGAAAGCTCAAGAAATTCTCCGATCAACTGATCCACAGAAAACAAATCATTAAAAAAAAACGCAGAAATATTTATACCATTGAACTCACCCTCATAAGCTCCGACGCTTCCTCTGGTTGATCGTGCTCCAAAACGCCTAGTCTGGTGTCCAAGGCGAGTACTCCCATGACCTCCAGAGCCCATCGATTTATCCACTGATTAAAATCGGCCGGCATTTCATTTTTGGCGTCACGCAGATTTGGGATTCTGACAGATAAAAAAGAGACAGTCTAGTTAGGTGTTCAAACCTTCCAATTCCAACTCACATCTTCATGAAGTCTTGAGCCACTTCATCTAGCTTGTCAATGTAGAGTTGAACAGTTTTCGGCTGCAACATCACTGGATTGACTATGGTGCGAAAGTGGTGCCATCCCTCTCCTTGTCTGAAAGAATTATAACCAATTGTTTAAAGCTTGTTCATCGAATCCAACCCTCAACACTTACTCCGTTACCAATCCCATGCCCTTGAATATCTCTGGCCGCACTTTTTCTCGGTAGAACGCCAAGCTATCGAAACCTCTCCGTATTGGCCACTGTCCTTCGGTCCGTAGAATTTTCTCAAAATCATCCGGCTTAAAGGTGGCAACCATATCGCGACGTCCAAAGATCCCCGGCAATCGCCAAAGGTCGCCGTAATCATCTCTTAGTGCCTGCATTATATCCGGCATAGTTTTGTTGTAGTAACGACCTTAAAGAAAAAAATAAAATCTCCTTTCGGCTCCATCGTTACGGTAAATTATAGCTCACCACCCGGTGCAAAGTTCCTCATCATCTGAAGCGATCCTGGCCCAGGAATACTCTCGTACGGCTGTGCGTTGGCCCATTCTAGATCCGTTTCACCGGAACTGCTGGACGCTGCCACTTGCTGGGGATGGTTGTTGAACAATCTTACCGGAACCAGTTGCAATGCTTTCCGAGGAAACGCATTCCGTATCATGGTTCCAATGTAACTGAGAACAATTCGCGCTGATCCTGACCACCGTGTAGAGTAGCCTCGAGGAAAAAGATAAGATTAGAGGCACACCACTTTCTATATCAAGATACACATCTACCGGCTGATAAGGAATACTTTCGAAATCTTTACGATAAGTTCAACAGATTATTCTCTCAAGTTCTCAAACCGCTCTTTATTAGTCATTCTTAGTTCTCAGAACTCATTAACCTAATGATGATTGATGATTGATGATTGATGATTGATGATTGATGATTGATGATTGATGATTGATGATTGATGATTGATGATTGATGATTGATGATTGATGATTGATGATTGATGATTGATGATTGATGATTGATGATTGATGATTGATGATTGATGATTGATGATTGATGATTGATGATTGATGATTGATGATTGATGATTGATGATTGATGATTGATGATTGATGATTGATGATTGATGATTGATGATTGATGATTGATGATTGATGATTGATGATTGATGATTGATGATTGATGATTGATGATTGATGATTGATGATTGATGATTGATGATTGATGATTGATGATTGATGATTGATGATTGATGATTGATGATTGATGATTGATGATTGATGATTGATGATTGATGATTGATGATTGATGATTGATGATTGATGATTGATGATTGATGATTGATGATTGATGATTGATGATTGATGATTGATGATTGATGATTGATGATTGATGATTGATGATTGATGATTGATGATTGATGATTGATGATTGATGATTGATGATTGATGATTGATGATTGATAATTGATGATTGATGATTGATGATTGATGATTGATGATTGATGATTGATGATTGATGATTGATGATTGATGATTGATGATTGATGATTGATGATTGATGATTGATGATTGATGATTGATGATTGATGATTGATGATTGATGATTGATGATTGATGATTGATGATTGATGATTGATGATTGATGATTGATGATTGATGATTGATGATTGATGATTGATGATTGATGATTGATGATTGATGATTGATGATTGATGATTGATGATTGATGATTGATGATTGATGATTGATGATTGATGATTGATGATTGATGATTGATGATTGATGATTAATGATTGATGATTGATGATTGATGAAAAATGACAAAAATGACAAAAATGACAAAAATGACAAAAATGACAAAAATGACAAAAATGACAAAAATGACAAAAATGACAAAAATGACAAAAATGACAAAAATGACAAAAATGACAAAAATGACAAAAATGACAAAAATGACAAAAATGACAAAAATGACAAAAATGACAAAAATGACAAAAATGACAAAAATGACAAAAATGACAAAAATGACAAAAATGACAAAAATGACAAAAATGACAAAAATGACAAAAATGACAAAAATGACAAAAATGACAAAAATGACAAAAATGACAAAAATGACAAAAATGACAAAAATGACAAAAATGACAAAAATGACAAAAATGACAAAAATGACAAAAATGACAAAAATGACAAAAATGACAAAAATGACAAAAATGACAAAAATGACAGTAATGACAAAAATGACAAAAATGACAAAAATGACAAAAATGACAAAAATGACAAAAATGACAAAAATGACAAAAATGACAAAAATGACAAAAATGACAAAAATGACAAAAATGACAAAAATGACAAAAATGACAAAAATGACAAAAATGACAAAAATGACAAAAATGACAAAAATGACAAAAATGACAAAAATGACAAAAATGACAAAAATGACAAAAATGACAAAAATGACAAAAATGACAAAAATGACAAAAATGACAAAAATGACAAAAATGACAAAAATGACAAAAATGACAAAAATGACAAAAATGACAAAAATGACAAAAATGACAAAAATGACAAAAATGACAAAAATGACAAAAATGACAAAAATGACAAAAATGACAAAAATGACAAAAATGACAAAAATGACAAAAATGACAAAAATGACAAAAATGACAAAAATGACAAAAATGACAAAAATGACAAAAATGACAAAAATGACAAAAATGACAAAAATGACAAAAATGACAAAAATGACAAAAATGACAAAAATGACAAAAATGACAAAAATGACAAAAATGACAAAAATGACAAAAATGACAAAAATGACAAAAATGACAAAAATGACAAAAATGACAAAAATGACAAAAATGACAAAAATGACAAAAATGACAAAAATGACAAAAATGACAAAAATGACAAAAATGACAAAAATGACAAAAATGACAAAATTGACAAAAATTACAAAAATTACAAAAATTACAAAAATTACAAAAATGACAAAAATGACAAAAATGACAAAAATTACAAAAATGACATATGGTAAACGTGTTCCACGAAAAATCAGTGGATGATTGATTATGAGCTTTATTTCTAAGTCAGAATTTTGAACGCTTTCATCTTTCTTTAACCAAAAACAGAAGTATTGTATTTGAACATGTTTTTTACAACCTGTCCATAAGTTTATTACGTTTCCAAATAAATGTGAATATCCCGTAATATAGTATTTCGAATAAATATAATCCTTTTAAAAAGTGCCTGCTATACTGTTTTAAAAGTTGTTTCCCCACTCTCGTCATAGTAGTATTCCTCGTCGATTTTTCCAGTATCTAAAAGAAATAGAGATTAGCTATTGAGGACCCTGACAAACCTTTTTCGATCTATAAGGCCACGAACTTCCGAAAATCATCGACGTTATCATTTCCCAAATGACCGGTAGATAATCACACATTTTTGATGGTTCTTTTGACAAGGTACTGTTAAACCCAAGTGAAATAAGTAAACAGCTTCAAATTCAAAAAGAGACTGAGCCACTTTGAGCCGAATGCTCTAGAATTTGGATGGCAATTAATCCACCTGAGGGAGGTCATGTGTAGAGATTCGAATCCACGATTGAGTGTATTTCCGTTATCTGAATTTCACGATTCAATCACATCAGCTCTGCTCATTTCCGGAACGGAACGAATCATCGTGAAAACCAATTTAAAAACATTTTTGATTGGATCAGCGAATTTAAGAGTTCATGTTGCATTTCCCGCATCAAGTTCAAGGTCACAGAAGTTTGACTAAGGAAACTGGCCGACCACTTGTTGATATTTATGAGTTTTTGACGATAACACAATTTCACTTTAGGATTACAACGGATACCTGTGGATATTTGTTTGGAAGAAATAAATACTTCCCCAAATTCTAGGTCAAGTTCAAAAGAGGCGTCAAACCACGTGTTGATTGGTGTTTGTTTTCCTTAACACCTGTTGTCCTCTAAGCACGTGCTCCAACTCAGCTGTTCCCAAACGAATCCTAGCAACCCTCGTTGGCCCAGATTACTATAGTTTCAAAATATTTAGTCCACTTCGATCGGCTTCCCATGTAACAGAATTTTTCACCATTCGAGTGACGGATATCGGTTAGTAAGGAACGGCTTTTTTCCGTGGTTCTTGATATTGGGATTTTATTGTGGAAAGTTTTATTTGCTATATTTTATTTGTTGACAAATAACGGTGAGAAATAAAAGGTTAAAAGTGAAGGATAAGTTGAAAAATGTGGTTCTTACTGGTGGAGGTGTAGTGACAACAATCTCATTTGGAATAGTATCATTAGGTGAGTATGAGTTTATATTTGTTTTCTGTAATTAGTTTACTAATAAAACCACAAACAATTTGTGTTCAGTAAGATTTCAAAAATAGGTTTTAAGACTTAAAGAAATTTTGCACTCAATTTAACTGTAAATTGAACGGGTCAATGCACGGATAGGGGAAAATGGGGTTTGAATTTTGTCGTTTTACACACATTTTCGAATGGACATAGGAGCTACTTCTTATTGTAACGACTTTGTAAAAAAAAGATTACGAAACCAGAACAAAACAACGGTTCTCTTTTATTGACATTTTGTAAATTTAAAATGACGGTCGTCTGGAAATCGCATTAAATATCCTCAAAAGAGCGATGTAACATGTTCATTGTACCACAAGATCCTTTAGAATTTTCACCGGTTAGAAATTTTTATTTATCCAAATAACAGCGCGTTCCGTTTTCTGATGGCAACCGGTACTAGGCATCGGGACAGATCGATAGAAAGGCGATTAGCAGCAGAGATAAACAATCTAATACCGCCGAAGTTTAAATCAACAAGTCTGTGTCTTCCTATAGGTACTATTGTCAATGCAGTTGAAATCCGAAGTTTTCGCGCTAGTGATTGGCAACCTTGCCAACCTGGGACGATGAAAAATTCATCAAACACCTCGGCACCTTTTGTTTAGTTCCGACACTTGGGAGATGTTTGATAGATGTCTGGTCAACATGAAATGTCGTCAGTGATGTCGCTGATGTTGACCTGGGGGAGGAAGACTGAAATTCGCTGTATCGTTTTCTGTATCGTTTTTTCACTGTTTGGCAAAAAACCAGCAATTGTTGAAAAGATTTGTAATCGTTCAAATTTTAACTTTAGATGATCAATTGTGTGTAGCGAGTCATGTAACTCAGTTGTTTAGATGCTACATTAAAATCTGCTGAGTTAATTGTAGAGAATAAGCCCTTGATAGAAAAGGATATATAAAATAATTAGTGAAAACTAACTGCACATTTATTAAAGTGCATTATATTCTCATGAACGGAAAAAAGAGAGAGAGGATGTTCACTCAACGTCGATTGTCCAAACAGATGCGTTGAGGTTATGGCATTCAGTTTATTAAGAGATGTTTTACGAAGAAGACGTCGGACGGTTAGCGTTGCGAAGATGGATTAAAGCTACGAATACGACATTAATTACTGCAGATTTAAAGGTAACACCTAAATCGAATACACCAGCTAGATTATTCAATACCAGTCTGTCAACTTTGTCGTAAATATGAACTTTAAACTATATAAAAATGTTGTTCGGTCCATGGGAACAACCCAAACTCTAAATCTGTTATTTAAGCTATTTTTAAGAACAACCATTGATCAAACAATTTTTAGTTATAAGCTTCAAAAACTTCAACGAAATTTGAGCGACTTAATACGCCTGAACATGCAAGAATTTGCCAGAGTGAAACAAAACCTAATTAAATAATTGTTTAATACAAAACGTGCTTTTCAGCATCAAGAATGATTTATTGAAAATCTCTAAATAAGAAAGTAAAATTTTGAACCTTCGCACTGGTCGGTAGATCGATGAGAAAAATGTGACGTTTTAAAGATTTTTTTCTTTTTTTATTCAGTCTTCCTCCCCCACACTGAACCAAATTGGGCTATAAAATGTATAGGCTCATTTCAATAATTGTTATGATTTCGTTGTCTGATAAATACTAATGATAAATTCTATACAAGATATCACGAAATCCAATACTTTCTACCAGTTCGTCGATATCCGACAGTATCCAGTAAAAGATACTAGAAATTCCAATGAATCTTATATACTAGTAGCATTTTTTTAAATGTATAGGAAAATCCAGTAGCTTTGTTCGTTTAGTTTTCGGTACTTGTTCAGACTTGGAGGAAGTAAGCCTATAGCTGCCGGTAAACATAAAATGCAGAAAAATAAAACGGTTATGTGTTTTTGAGCCCATTAGTTTATACATCTGGTTGGTGCGAAATCAAAAAATCTTTTGGCAGCGAAGAATCGAACAACAACGGATAAAAAAATACACTCCAGAATGTTTTGAGCATGTAAGTAAACATAAATTCTAAATCATATAAAAATATCTTTTTTATTGATTTCTTTTTTCAGCTTTCATCTGATTCAAACGGAAGCATTGTAAATTGAAATTTGACCTCTGCTCAGAGTAACTTGTGGGCGCAAGACTTTGATCAGGCGAATGCTCAAAAGGTTCATCGTACATCAACAGCAAGGAGAATAATTAAGCTACAAATTCAGTATGTACATAGTTTGATACCAGTGTTCCTTCATTCAACCACAGAGAAAATCAACTCCTGGCGAGATTTGGTTCTTTGAATGAACTTCCAGACTTGTACCGCGTTTACGGAAAGTCTTAGATCGGTAAATTTAGAATATAAACATGCATACATCTTCAACGAGTGGTGATTTTATAATTAATTTTGATTTCAGATGATCACATAAAAACAGAGTACGAGTTGGCGGGGAAATCCTCATCAATAGAACGGCTGAAAATAAGAACCGAATCCGGAAAATGCTCCAATCTACATGGTACAATTGATTTCAACGGAAATTTTTCTTTGACGTTCAGAGGCCAGAGATGGATGTACTGTTTTAGACGGGATAAATCCAGTAACAATAAATGTTTAATAAATAATCTCAATGATGTTTTTTTTTGTTTACGCTCTAGTGAAAAAAAAACATAAAATTTAAGAACAAATTGAACTACGACATATTTTATTGAATCTATGTACTATTCATTTTACTTCTTTTAATAATAAATTATATTATCTTGGGGCACTTCAAAATTCATTAAAATTTCCTATAAAATTAATCAACCTTATTTCGATCGTCTATTAGTAAAAAGTATTGGATTTTCCTTTAGTGCAAAAACACTAAAATTCCCAATAAACCTTATAGCCCGATTTCGTTCAGTGCAGATGTTGACGAAACCGGAGTGGTTTGGGAATTCAGCGAGAATAGTAGAACGATATCAGCATGTAATGCTGATTGGCACTGACTGTACCCTGGTTGATGATCATAAGTATTCCTGAGATAAAAAGTGCAAAATCTGGCGTTTCTACTTTTTTCTGAGCCAGATATTCAGATATTCAGATATTCCGAAAAACTGACACCTCACTTTCCAGGGTAATCTATCTCTTCTTTATGTATAAAAATGAATGTTTGTCTGTCTGTCTGTTCGAAAACTACTGAACTGATCAATGTGAAATTCGGTATGTAAGAGTGTTTGGGGTCGGAGATGGTTTCTAAAATACTTTCAAACCGCTCCAACTTAAAGGAAGGGGGGCTCCCATACAAAATTTATAAAAATGTGACACAATTCGAACAATTTTTGGAAACTTCTTAACCGATCAACGTGAAACTCGGTGTGTAGCTGTTTCCAAGACTGGGGATGGTTTTCAAAATACTTTCAAACTCCTCCGAATCCGAAAATGGGGGGCTCTTATACAAAATTATCAAAAACTTTACACAATTCGAACAATTTTCGTAAACTACTAAAGCGATCAACGTGAAATTTGATGTTTGGCCATTTTCAAGACCGGGAATGGTTTCTATAATACTTTCAAACCTCTCCGAATCCAAGAAAGGGGGGCTCCTATACAAAATTATCCAAATTTTGACACAATTCGAACAATTTTTGTAAACCGCTGAATCGATCAACCTGAAATTTGATGTGTAGCCATTTTTGAGTCTGGAAATGGTTTCTTCTTAAAGGAAGGGGGCTCCCATATAAAATTAATAAAAATATGACATAATTCGAACAATTTACAGAAACAACTGACCCGATCAACGTGAAACTTAGTGTGTAGCTGTTTCCAAGACTGGGGATGGTTTTCAAAATACTTTCAAACCCCTCCAAATCCAAAATAGGGGGCTCCTAAACAAAATTATCAAAAATTTTACACAATTCGAACAATTTTCGTAAATTTCTGAATCGATCAACGTGAATTTGATGTATAGGCATTTTCGAGACCGGGAATGGTCTCTATAATACTTCAAAACCCCTCCAAATCCAAAACAGGGGGGCTCCCTTAAAAAATTAACAATAATTTGATACAATTTGAACAATATCGGTAACTACTGAACCGATCAACGTTAAATTTGATGTCTATAGCCATTTTCGAGACCGGGAATGGTCTCTATAATACTTTTAAACCCCTACGAATCCTAAGAAGGTCTCTAATACAAAATAACTAGAATTTATACACAATTCGAACAATTCTCGGAAATTTCTGAATCGATCAACGTGAAGTTTTGTGTTTAGCCATTTTCAAGACCGGAGGGCTAATAGTTTCAAACCTCTCCGAATCCTCATACAACATTAATGAACAAAATTGACAAAATTTCAACAATCCTGAAGGATTATTGTTTAAAATTGATAATCGTAAGCGTGACTTAATGAGACGATCTATTGAATTTACAAACAAGTTTTAATCAAATTGAATAATATATTGTATTGATAGACGCTTCCATTTTAATAAAAGAAGGCCCTCGTATTCTTTAAATGTAACATACATATTAAGTCTATGATCATTTAGAATCCGGCAGTTACAAACGTGTGTATTTTAAAAACTATTCATTTGATCGAAAATCTTTCTATGGAGGAAATGAAGATGTTAATATGACATTTAATGTAAAAAAAAAAAAAATAATTATAAATTATTTCAAGAAATACTCTAACTTTTTCATAAATTTTTTTTATTATCTTTGCACACTTTTTTCAGTCATGTATTGATTATTTTTTTACCACAGAAGCCAAACCTTTGCAAAATCATGATATTTTACACAAACTCACTTGGAAAAAGCAATTGGAGTCTGGTTGGAACCTTTTCATGAGTAGGTATCTCGAAGAATTTGATCTCTTAAATCCGGTTTTAACATAAATTTCTTCGTCCTTCAGGATACATCTGTCACATTGCGTAAAACCGGTTGCACATATTGCAATCTAAGGAACTGTTCACTATTAGTTACCCGCATGAATCAGTATTATACAATAACGATTTCCATTATCTTCTTCCCAAGACACATGTAAGATTAGCTTTATAGTTTTGGATTATTAATGTACGATTAAGCTAGTCTTTGTTTCATGAAATGGAATCGTTTGGACGCACTTTACGATACAGCGAACGGGTCGTTAAGTAGAGTAACCATTCATTTTTTTTGCTTTTTTCTAGATTCAAATTTAGCTGAGAGAATTTGAAAGATAGATGTAATCGTTATCTTATCTTTTTTTTCAAGTTTTTATGACGATACTATGTATCTTTAAAAGATCTTTTTACGATTTTCAAAATAAAAGAAAACGTGCATGTAATTAGAGATTATTTTATTTCTTTACGTATGGCATTCGATTATTGTATTTTTACATAACAGATTATATTACAAAACTTGAATTCGATTATTGAGTGTACTACTCCATGTTCTTCTATAATTCTACTTGCGTTATTCTATTTTGTGACTTTATTTAGTATGAAAAAATATTGTCATTTGTTCCTTTAGGCACTTGGTGCTGATAGATTTTCTACTTCAGATTTAAATAACAAGTTTCTCTTTTAATCTTTGTTTTTGACTTTTCATTAAAATCCCTACAAGTTTCTGTACAATTCTTTGTTTACACATTTCCAACTCCGCTTTCTCTTTCACTTACTTCTAGACGCTGCTATTCCGCGTAGTTGAGTTCGATTCTGTTTCGTTTTTTTTTGTTTCAAATAACTAAATTCTTTCGTTCTTGGTTTAAATAAATAATTGATGTTTACGGGTTGATACTAAAGCAGTTAACTAGTGTTAAAGCAAATGTGTTAATAGTACCTACACTGAATACGAAATTCCAATTCGAAATTGTGTATCATTTTCTTCTATCTGTCCTATTTTTTTACTTATTATATTATGATATTGTGTTATCAGATCTTGCTAAATCATCTTTACGTTTCTTTGGGAAGTGATCCAACCCGGGATCGCCACCTTTGGTACTGTTTGAATCAATTGCGGAAGTTAGCCCAAGGCTCCCATTCATTCTTCCAATACTGCTTCCGACGCAGCCACCCGCACCATCATTTGTCGAAAGCGTTCCCACGCGTATTATCTTCTTGGCCGGACTCTGAAGAGGCGACCTGCCGATGTGGCAAGATCCCGCAACTTCTGGAAAATGCCGGTGCCGAGGGCTTTGTTCGTTGCCGCTATGACTAGGGGCAGTCATTTTGCCAGATTCTTGCTCCTTACGGCGATAACTGAACCGCTTTATCAAAACTTTCTAGATTTCATGAATTTGGCCACCAAACGTTTCCTGAAAAAGAAAACTGTCATTTAACTGGAAATATAAGTGTCCAAAAATCATCTTTACCAGCTCCTGGATTTATCTGCACGACTGGCTCCAGTTTCTTAATTTGTTGGCAACTTTTTTGTGTCAACCTTAGCCGGAAGGGAACAAGGCGATAAAAGGGTTTTAATATCCCGTTAATAGTGCGGAAAATATCGTTCCTGTTTAGTCGAAGGTGATGTTTCCATTGTTGGTTCTAAAAATATATTAAATTTGTTAAAGTGTTCAAAAATTACTTGTTGAATAAATCCGAACTTACCTTTAATCATCAAGTCCACTTTCGATAACATTCTTTGTTGTTTAAGGGCACCTCATGTTAACATTTTTGTCCCATCTCACCCACGAAAAAGACTGAATAGTCAATCTGGCGACGATCCAAACTTCAAAAACAGATCCCTCCAGTTTCGACCCAGGTTTGTCACAGCTTCTCGTTGCGTTGCATTGCAGATGTTGCCATTGTATTATTTTTTTTCCACGTCACACTGATTCCTTCGACCCACGGTGCTGGAAGTATTTCGCGGGGGAACTTTTTTTTCAAATCTATTTTAAATCAACAGATCATATTAGATCTTAAAGTGCGATCATTAAATCGATGCACAGGAACTACAAGTTGCCCACCTGGACACTACTTCAACATACCTCATCATCCGGGGACACTTATGTCATTGAACCCGGAACAAATTTTTCGGCATGTCTATCTCCAGTTCACTTCCAGCCAGAAGGTTCTGCGGGCAAAATATCTGAAATATTAATGATGATGTTTAAAAAATATTAAATCTGTTAAATTAAGCAAATTATCCTTACCAATACTGATTACGGGGGATCCTATGAAGAACTGGTTCAAACATCAGAGTTCGCTCCTTTCGGGTTATTCCTGTAGTTACAACCAGTGAGAATTTTTGCTGTTTTCGATGCTGCTTCCGTTTGCTTGTGCAATGACCGGTGGCGCGAAAGATTTTGTGAGCGAACTTCTTTTTTCCAACTGCCGCCTGGTGCGCTTCTGTTGTGGGAGAAGAAAACTGACTCCTCGAGGCAGATGCTGGACTGGCCGCTGCTGCTGCTGAACTGATTCGTTTCTTACGGTGTAGATGGTTTCTTCCGCCGGAAAGCGGGTATTAATGCGAAGGAACGCTTCCGACGAATGTCTGATGTTAGATTCGGTAGTACTGCTGTTGACGCTGGTGGTGGTGTTGGCGGTACGATAAGCGGCGGCAGTTGTCGGTTGTCGCAATCGTGGCTGAGGAACTAAATGAGGTTCTTCCGCCAGAGTAATGTTCTGCGGCTTGTGATGAAGTAATACTGGTTGTTCCGGCTCAATGTTCACCTTTTTGGTGCTGGAACTGCTCCGGTATTTGTCCGACCGGATGATGGAGTTTTTCATTGCATCCTGTACTTTGTCGAGCTGTACGGAAGATAGAAATAAATTAAAGTGTTTCAGACGTTTGGACGATGTAAAACAGTTTTTTTAACTTACCTCATCACTTTT
This sequence comes from Uranotaenia lowii, assembly GCF_029784155.1. Lineage (NCBI taxonomy): Eukaryota > Metazoa > Arthropoda > Insecta > Diptera > Culicidae > Uranotaenia > Uranotaenia lowii. The sequence continues at coordinate 71,791,249 of NC_073692.1, read as the reverse complement.
TCGGAATCTTACGGGTCCACATGCCTCGGGTTTTTATTCTGACTTGAATTGACTGCGGCACTTATTTTTCCGCGGAATATATTGCTACGTTATCTTCCACCGGAAAACGGGTTGTGGTGCGAGGGAACGCTTCCGGCTGATGTTGTATTTGGTGGTGCTGCTTTTGCCACTGACGGTGATGATGGCGATATGATCGGTAGCTGCTGGTGTCTGTGGTCGCAATCATGGATGAGGACTGAACAAGTTTTTTTCACACCAGAATTATGTTTACCGCTGCTGCTGTTGACGAAGTAGTGCTGGGTCCCGGCCCAGCGGTTTAGCGCTGGAACTGCTCCCGTGTTTGTCCGGTGGAATAAAGATGTTTGTCCTTGATACTTTGTCGAGCTGTACGAAGAAAAAAAAATTAAAATTTCCGCCAAATCAAACAATTTTTTACTTACCTTCACCGCTTAAGTAGTTGTCGGTCTAGGAGAGATTATTTTTAATTCCTGTTATTGCCATTTATGGCTTTTCTGGCCTAATCACGAAGGTTTTTCCAGAACCGTGCGGGTCCGCAAATGCCTCGTGTTTATTTTTCCTGACGTGACAACAGCAGCAGCGAAGACACATTAAACTCAGATGCGCGAAAGGATAATTTTCTAGATCATTAATCTTATCTTTCGGAAATCCTTTTTTATCATCCCAAGCAAAGACGCAATAAGTGAAGGCGCGAAATTGTTCGTGACTATTAATGTAATCAGAATCAAATAATTCAGACGATTAAGTGTACGGTATTGGATTATGCGGGTATTTACTTGGTGTCTACTAGTCAGACAACACTTTTTGACTGCCGGAAATGGATTTATTACATTATTTAAGGGGTCAGTTGTTCAATCAGTTGTCCCCAATAACCATAGACTTTTTACCATATTTAAGATCAAGGATTGCACTCCGATGGTTGGTTTAAACTTCGTGTGGATCCTAGAGTGACTTCTCATCAGGGTTCAACACGCAGGAGTGCGTCGATTGAGAAAGAGCAAATAAAACGCAGCTCTTTCGTTCTCGGTTCACGGCAGCGTTGCCAGATTGAAAACCGCTGAAGTCCGTAGATTTGACGAAAACCGAAAAACGTACTGATTTCGGCAAAATAAAACTTGATGACCTTTTTTTTTTTTTTTGGTCGTCAGGTAGAATTTTCATTTATCCGCAGAATCCCTTGAATTTATGCGATTATCCGTAGAAAATCCGTAGGAAATGCTGAAAATCCGTAGATTTAGAGCATCAATCCGTAGCTCCGTAGAAATGCTGAAAATCCGTAGATCTACGGAGAAATCCGTAGATCTGGCAAGGCTGGTTCACGGGCACATTTGATTGCTCGAAATTCTCTCGAGAAATTTGCGACCAAAACGCAGATTGAAAATTTTTGAGCAGAGCGCATTCGCGCGCGCCTATTCGAGAGCGCGAGCGGTTCGGAAACTGCGTTTGCGTTTTTCTGCCGCGTGCGTGTAGGAAAACCGAGCATCTACCGAGAGGACACGGCGGCTCACCGGACGGCGCGCGCGGCTCTCTTTAGCACACGGAGTGTTCGCCGTGTTTTCGTTATTGAGGGCCGACAGCATAATCTGTGCGAATGATTAAATCAATAGATATGGTAAAACAGATAGAAGCACGCAATAGCCTTGGGAGGAGGGTTATAATAATCAAAGTTAGAAGTTTTAAAATACATACTAGTAATAGTAACTAGCACTAGTAACTATGAAAAATTTACCATGAAATAGTAAAATATCGCGAAAAACGCCAAATGAAAGAGCTTTACACAAGGATTGTTAAAATGAATGTTAAAAATATTCTAGCCACTAGTAATAGTTACCAGCACAAGTAACTATGAAAAATATACCATGCAATAGTAAAATTTCGCGAAAAACGCCAAATGAAAGAGCTTTACACAAGGATTGTTAAAATGAATGTTAAAAATGTTTTAGCCACTAGTAATAGTTACCAGCACTAGTAACTATGAAAAATTTACCATGCAGTAGTAAAATTTCGCGAAAAACTCCAAATGAAAGAGCTTTACACAAGGATTGTTAAAATGAATGTTAAAAATATTCTAGCCACTAGTTATAGTTACCAGCACTAGTAACTATGAAAAATTTACCATGCAATAGTAAAATTTCGCGAAAAATGCCAAATCAAAGAGCTCTACGCGTAGAATGTTAAAATGAATGTTGGAATACCTCTGCAACTACCAGCACTACTTGCATGGTAAATTTTTCATAGTTACTAGTGCTGGTAACTATTACTAGTGGCTAGAATATTTTTAACATTCATTTTAACAATCCTTGTGTAAAGCTCTTTGATTTGGCGTTTTTAGCGAAATTTTACTATTGCATGGTAAATTTTTCATAGTTACTAGTGCTGGTAACTATTACTAGTGGCTAAAACATTTTTAACATTCGTTTTAACAATTGTAAAGCTCTTTGATTTGGCGTTTTTCGCGAAATTTTACTATTGCATGGTAAATTTTTCATAGTTACTAGTGCTGGTAACTATTACTAGTGGCTAAAACATTTTTAACATTCGTTTTAACAATCCTTGTGTAAAGCTCTTTGATTTGGCGTTTTTCGCGAAATTTTACTATTGCATGGTAAATTTTTCATAGTTACTAGTGCTGGTAACTATTACTAGTGGCTAGAATATTTTTAACATTCATTTTAACAATCCTTGTGTAAAGCTCTTTGATTTGGCGTTTTTCGCGAAATTTTACTATTGCATGGTAAATTTTTCATAGTTACTATTGCTGGAAACTATTACTAGTGGCTAAAACATTTTTAACATTCATTTTAACAATCCTTGTGTAAAGCTTTTTCATCTGGCATTTTTCGCGAATTTTTACTAGTTCATGGTAAATTTTTCATAGTTACTAGTGCTGGTAACTATTACTAGTGGCTAGAATATTTTCAACATGCATTTTAACAATCCTTGTGTAAAGCTTTTTGATTTGGCATTTTTCGCGAAATTTTACTATTGCATGGTAAATTTTTCATAGTTACTAGTGCTGGTAACTGTTAATAATGGGTAACGTTAACCACCTACATCAATTCTCATAACCCTCCGCCAGATCCCATTGCGCGCCTACATCATATGTTTCAACTATCCTGTTGATAAAATCTTACACACAGATTTCTCAATCGGCACTGCAAACAGAAACACGAACGAAACACAAGGCCCTCACTCGAGCCCGTGCGCGCCGCCCGGTGACGAAAAGAGGGCCGCCTCAGACCAATCGGAGAGCCGCCGCGCGCTGCATTGTGAGCCGCTGCGTCCTATTCTTTGAGCCAAAAGAGAGGCCTCACCCGCAGCTCGATTAGGACGCGCGAGAGCTAGCCGTGCCTGTTTGACTCGGCCGCTCGCGCAAATTTCGGATAGTGCATCTCGTCGACGAGAACGAGGGGAAAAGATTGAGCGAGCGTGTTTTTGTTTCGAGCGAGAGCGCGTCAACGGCCAGAACGCAAACGAAGAAGTGATTTGCTCGAGAGAAATGGTTTGCGTGTGCCGCGCGCGTCTGAAAGAGTGCGTTTTGTTGAACCCTGCTTCTCATACTTCTTAACCATTTGGTCCGAAAAAAAAATCAACAGTTCATGAGCTTTCAAGTCAACAATGATGAATTTTCGAGGCGCAAAATGCGTAAAAGGAGCAAACTTGTGCAAAATTATTCTTACCATGTCTTTTTGCATCGTAAGTATCTCAAACACACGTTAACTTAAAAATCTATCGAAAATAGGCAAGATAGTCCTTTTCATAACCAACACAACGCTACTAAAGTTTTGCATATCCGAGCTCTATTAACGTAGCTATCACCGAAATAAACTGCCCGGATACTAAATGATCATAGCCTTATTAACAAAAACAATGTCTTAGTGTTTTAGCATTTACTGTCTTAGTGTTATTGTATCATAGATCCCTCCTTTTTTTCTTAAGGGTGGCTCCTTCAACCTTCAAACTATTAAGGTATGCTAAGAATCAAAACAATCTAGAAGCTTAGACACAGGCTTAGATGTAATTAAAGGTAGTTCGCTTTAAATTATGTTGAAATTTAATTTAAAAGGAAGTACCTATATTTAAATTCTAAGAATTTTAACGCAACTAATTTTTCCATGAAGCACACCGGGTCAGCTAGTATTTTATAAAATCTTCCGAAACCCTTAGAAACTGTATTTTGGTTTTAACTGCAGGTTACGTCACGTCACGATCCATTTTTTACTTCTCATTTATGACTCCTCACCTCCTCCTTCTCACGTCTTACTTCTCATGTCACACGTCCAACATCTCACGTCTCATTTTTCATTTCTCATGTCTTACTTATCACAACTCATTTCTTACATCTCACGTCTTATTTCTTTCTGTTCACGTCTTATTCCTCACTTCTCACTTAATATTCACAACTTAGAACTAGACACTTCATGTAATTCAACAGGACCAAATTTGTAAAAATCGGTTCAGTTGTTGGCAAGTTCTAGCTCTTTGAGTTTTAAGGACCTTTAAGTGTTAATTGGGGTCAGGATCGTGTAACCAACGGCCAATCTCAGGCACTGTGGAGCAAGAACCCCCCTCTTGCTTCAGGGTCGGCATTCGTAATAAGGAATCGTGGACTCAAGGAAACACTTTAGATTGGTCAAGAGAACTCCCACTTTATTTTCCCGAAATTGTAAAGAACTAACGTGACACTTAACGAATGGCTTTTTGGTTGTTCACTGCCCCAGATATATGTAAGGGTTTTCCCCAAGGAAATTAAGCTGTCCTATCTCGTGCTGCGGTGATGACGATGGTGTCGTGCATTGGCGTTGGCTCGACTACCTCCTAGCGTCTTCCCGACGGTTGATGACAGGGATCCAAGGAACTCTTGGTGGGTTATGACGGCCGAATGCTGACGAACCGGATGTCGCTCTCGGACGAAGCATGCTGGGTATAGGATGGTAGTTTACGGCACGCGCAGTTTGGGCGGAGCAGATTGGTGGTCTCTTGGATGATGACCCCAAGGGTAACCTTGGGGTGGACCTCCTGGTGGATCAAGAGGTGAAGCTTACGATATTGTTCAACCAAATGCTACGGGGTCTCAAGGCACATGATGGGCTACGTAAACGGATTAGTCGGAAGCCGGGTACGGGGTTCAAAATGGTGGTTACCCGATTAACAGTGTTTCCCACATAACTCACTGGAATTCCTATAGGCTTTGAATGACTGGTTCTTGGGGGTGTCGACTTCTAGAGCTTATGGTTCCAAATGAGCCTTTTTTTAGCTAGGCTATTGATCCCATACTCCGGTCATAGACCTTTTGGTTCGTCCAATAAATCCTCCAATAGTGTCCTGTTACGGTCATTCTCCGTTTCTCCCCAAAGCACCTCCTTGAATCTTGATGATGTGTTTTGCAATTTAAACTAAAATTCTCAATACACTCAACGGTAAACTAACGCACTGGTAGGTCACCTTGTTTATGTAGCCTCGTAACGTAAGAAATTTAAGTCATATAAAATTTAAGCTCAAATACCAAATAAATTTAAACCTTTTCAGGCTTCCCAGGGCTGGGGACATGAATCCCAACCCGAAGGCCAGGAGGCTTTCGAGCCAAGCGACGTCACGCTGCCCGGCGGACATTTCGATGCCATCATCGACACGTGGTTCGTTGCTGAGCAAACGAAAACCAACCACTTCCAGTGGCACCCGGATGCCAGCTCTGGCCGGAGTCCGTTCCCGAGACGAACCCAATAGATCGACTTTAGGCGATTTCAGTACCTCTAGGCTGCTGTCCGGTATCAAACCAAAAGCCAACCCGGAGTACAACCGGAAGCGTATCTGGCAGGAATTGAACATGCCGACGGATTGTGATTTTCTGGATTCGAACGTTTTTTCACTTCCGGATAAATTGCTCAAACATGGCCCGAAAATGAGACCGTCACCGTTAACGAGACCTAAACCGGTTCACAAGAAAAGTAAGTATTGATTGAGTTGGGTTTTGTGGTATTGTCAGTGGAATTAATCTTTGTGGGTTAGAAATAAGATCGTATACAGCACTGAGAAAAGATCGCGAGGATTTCCGTAAGCGTCTAATCAAGTTGATTGTTCGAAAAGACTATGAGAAGGATGACCCGGAAAATACTTTCCCAAATGTCGAAGAACGGGAACTATTGAGGTATCACCATTACATACGAAGCGGTATCGATACAGTCCACGTGGCTCCCATCGATAAGCGTGTTTTACAGAGGTATTTATTTGGTGAAGTTTAGCAATTCATAAACCTAAAACATGCTCTTGAAGGATTTTAAAACTGTTGCCGAAAAATCTCTCTAAGTACAAAGCGGCATTGAGGACAATTTTTGACGAAATAAAAGATGACTATTCCCTTGCGGTGAAGAAGGCTGTCGTCGATTTTGTACTTGGAGATGCAATGACTAAATTTATGAAGAAGGAAGAAGTAACACCGGCGCGATTGGAGATAAAGGATTTGCGCCTCAAATGGAAGCACCGATACGACGAAAACCGTGCCAAACTCAAAAGAAACCTCTTTTCCATCAATGCCTGCTCGATACAGGTTTTGGAGCTGTGGGATAATGACTTCAAAACTTTGGCGTTGGTCAATGTCGAAAAACTGATGGAAAGGGGACAGGCTTACGATTTGACCGAGTTTACGGTACATTCCCTCTGAAAAAATACTGATCGAAATTTTTATCACTAATCTTAATTACAGTCTACTGTAAACCAACAAATTGAAGAAGCTAAACTGTTGCTAGATGAGAGTTGGTACGGCTGCATCAAGATAATTTTTAATAAGGGAGTCCGTAAAAAGTTGATTCCCGATGCAGCGACTAAGCCCAAGCTTTTACAGAAATTCTTTAACTCAATGGCCACACTTATGACCCGGCAGCTACAAAACCTTTGCAACAAAAGTATCGTGGCCTACACCGATTACATTTGCGATGTCGGAGTAAGATCCCTGTGTATTCAATTAAAATTTTGATAAAACAGCGTTTCCTTTTGCAGAAATCCAACCAAGGATTCCGTCTCACCATTTTGCTCGAAAATCAAGATACTCTCTCTTTCATTCCTAGCTTTTCCAGGTTCCAGATCGAATTGGTCAAGATCATCGACAACATCGTCAAAGCAGTGAAAAGCTTCAAACGGATCGAAAGACAGCTGCTGCCAAGTTTTCCTTGCGTGGATGCGATGCTCAAGGTTTGACGATGCGTTGCGCTAAGCTTTGCCAAGCGTTTGTTTTTTGGTCTCCTAAATGTTTCCTATAATTGCAAAGTTTGCCTGATGCATTTGGTTGATCTTAGAGCTTTTTTTAAAGTGTTAATTAGATGATTTAAGCTTGGTCGTTTTGGCCATAATTCATGACTCAACAGGTTACTGCGAAATCTGTGAATTGTTTTTTAAATTTTTTTTAAAATTTGGTACTAGTCGCTTAAAGTTTTGTTGCTTTTGTGCTACATATATCTAAACAAGAGCTTATATTTGAGAAGCTACTATGATCTTGGAACTGAAAAGATTTGATTTAATATTTATGAACTCAGAACTTACATTCGAATTCTGAACACAGGCAGGATTTTTGAACTTTGAACATTGAATTAAGCTTTAACTCAGATCTTGAAGCTTCCCACTTCCACTTGCTCTCAAAATTATTCTCAATAATCGATAGTTGATACTTTTATCAAAGCCTTTAGATATATGTATACCACAGTTTTAGATCAGGGGTGAGCAAACCGCGGCCCGCGGGCCGCATGTGGCCCGCGAGACTTTTGTGTGCGGCCCGCGAAGCTTTTTTCAAATTTTATTGCCTTAACTTTTTTCAACAATGAAAAGTAAGGAAAAATTCAGATTGTTTACTTTGATCTGGCATTTTAAGCGTTGATGATTTCTGTTCAAGGTTTAAATACAATGTTGTTTATTGGCATAACGTAATATTGGAGTGTTTTTTTTTATTCAGTATACTTTTTCAACTCCTACCACTTTGAGAGCGAAATCCATTAACGTGAATCGGATGAACAGCCAAAAATCGGAACCTACACATGATCGAAGGAATTTCAAAGCCGGTTTAGTGAAGTTATTACCTATTTTTATTTCAAGCAAAAATATAAAGTTGAATGATAAAAAATATACTCTGCAGAACGCTTGTTCTGTTAGCATTCAAATATCGGAAAAAAAATTAAACCAAAAACTTGTGATATATTTTTAATATCTGAATATTGACGAAAATTACGAAAGTCAAATATTAAAGCCTGGGTGAACGATTTTAGATTGTTTATGAACATAAATCAACCCACAAAAATTATTGGTTCTTGATAAAAACAATTGATATCTGAAATTCTGTGATTCCAGCCAAAATATCTTTGACGATAATCTGTGATGTTTTTTTTCAGAAATTTGATAGAAAATTTATCACAAACATCGATAAATTGAGTTATTTCACTTATAACTCGCAATCCACATTACTAGAGTCAAAATATAGCTTTAGAAATCCTATCGCAATGATATCTCAATAAGATTAAAAATGATAAAAATGTGGATAAAAATTCTTAAATCATGAATGAAGTTTTGAAGATAGTTGCTTGAAAATACGCGAAATTGAACATTTTTCTGTGATTTCGACAACCTTGCTCAACATCTGAATGCAATGATCCAATACAGAACTTCAATTTAAACAAAAGAGTTTTTAAAAGTTTTTAGGAAAAAAATTCAAATAGCGATTCAACGCCCAACGCTAATAAGACTGTGATTTCTTTAAAAATATATTTTTCACACTCTTAGTTATCACTGTGGTAAGCTTCGAAAGATTTTTAAATGGAAGTGATGACGAATAGTATCATACAACGAGAATGTTGTAAGAACGAATATTCGCCAAGAATTATTTTTTAAAAAAATTAAGAGAATTTTAAAATGACAAAGATTTAGCGAGGTACCTTTTAATAACGGGTATTTAAAAAGCCGTGTTGAATTACTGTTTTTGAACACGTGAATTCGTTTTATCTTTTCTTTTTAGATTTGTTTTCGCCAAAAATTTGTAGTTATGAAAAATGATGTGAAGTTCTGATATTTATCATAAAAAAATTAAGTGCGGCCCGCCGACAAGTTTTCAAATTTAAATTGGCCCGTTGGTTCAAAAGGTTGCTCACCCCTGTTTTAGATTATAATTTGGAGCTTTAATTTGACCAGTTGGCTTGACGCAGATTTAACAGCTTTTCAAAAAATTGCACGAGTTTGTTCCGTCCACATAGAGCATGTGTCTAGCTTTCAGTTTACGAAGCGATTTGGCTGCAGCAGCAAATTACATATCCTAAAATGTCGTTCAAATTTTTAAACCTGACCAGAAATAGCTACATTGCGATGCATCGTTGCGCGGATACGAGGCCGGGTTTGCAAAGGGTACTTTTTCCCGTTGATCACATCGCTTGAACGAAATATGTAAAAAAGCGCTTGCAAATCGTAGATATCCGTTCTTCGGGATTTGACCAACAACACAAAATGACGCTCAATAAGGAGAGAGAGGTTTTTTTTTAAATTCAGCTTGCATGCAATTTTAATAGATAGATTCGGTGTAAGGCTTTGTTGAGGACATTCAGTTCAAAATGTTTGTGATTCTTATGTTATTTAATGGAATGTATTTTTGTATGTATGTAAATATAAACTCAGATAGGCCCGCGAATTCCTGAATTTTTCATTTTTGAAACGGCAGAAAAAAAACTATTCGTAGTTTATTGCATTTGCTCTCTATTCGGTGCGTTTCAAGGATGATGAATTAGAATAAAAATTATAGCTTCTCTCCTCGTCGGGTTCAGTTGTAAAGTCCATGTAAACCCAGTTTATTGCACGATGATTCAACGCATACTTAAAGTGACTTTCACTTCTAGCCTGATATATCTGCCGATATTATCAATCAATGTAAGGCTCGTATTTGCGATGTCTTGGAAGAGCAGCGTATTGGTCCCGAGCTACGAATGCAAGACTTTGACAACTACATGTCGCTGATGAATGGCAGCGACATCGACGAAATCGAGCGGTTTATGGAGAAACGACCATGCTTCGAAGACTACTGCAAATACATCGCACACTACAAAGAGATGCAGAATAATGTGACGAGAGAAATCTGGGGAGTAATCTCCATGGGTCTCTATGAATTCCACCGAGAGGGTCTAATCGATACGTTGGAAGGCTTGGCCAAGTTTATGCAGCAAGAGCTGATAGCCAAAATGATAGCTGATCAGCAAAATTCCGCTTTCAAGCTTGCAAATGAATACGAATCCATCGCTGGGAAGGTTCTCACCGTTCCCAAAGATACCGCTGAACTCATGTCTCTAAAAGACTACGCTATCAAAATGGAAGAAACTACCATTCCCGATATGGAACAGCGCCTCAAAATCAACCTTGGTCATTTGCTGTACCTAACAGACCATACTATTTTCACTCCGTTGGAAATTAAACAGAACAATAACACATTCCAATGGTACATGAAGATGCCCCAAGTCTTCCAAGATCATAAAAATATTATCAGTGAGAAAACTGTCGAATATCAAGATTCGTTGAAACGAAGAATAGAGAGTTTTAGGCGGGACCTGGAATTATACTGGGGACAGCTACAGGAATACGATTCATGGGGTGATATCAAGCATCTGCAGAGATACAAGAGAAAAGCAACAGGTTTGGACAATAAGCTGTCAGCTGCACTGGAAAAGATCGACCATATAAACGAGGAAGAGATCGCTTATGGTTGGGAACTATCGCAATATCCGTTGAGGAAACAGTGCCATGATAAGCTTAGTCCTTACAAAAAGCTGTATGATGCTGGACAAGAGTTCATGGATAAGTACGATCTGTGGATGCACTCCCAGGTGGGATCTCACGACCCCGAAGAGGTGGAAGATACGGTCGGCGGCCTTTATCGCACGGTATACAAGCTAGAAAAGAAATTTGCTGACGCATATCAGCCGGCGCGATTGGCACACGATGTAAGCTATTTTTGTGATTGGCTCATATTTTTTGTGGTTCTTTAATTATTCTATTCATAGATCAAAAACCGTTTAGATCAATTTAAAACTAACATGCCGATTGTACAAACTCTCGGTAATCCGGGCATGAAAGAACGCCATTGGGAGCAAGTCTCCGAGATCATTGGTTTCCCCATAAAAATTGCTCCAGATCTAACGCTCGAAAAGGTGATAGACTATGGCTTGGATGATTACATTTCCCGGTTCGAGACAATCTCCGAGAGTGCGACTAAGGAGAATAATTTGGAGAAAGCGATGATCAGAATGGTTAGCGAGTGGAGCGATATGGCCTTCATTGCACTGCCCTATCGAGATACCGGCACGTATATTCTTTCCGCTATTGATGACATCCAAGTACTGCTAGACGATCACATTATCAAAACTCAAACGATGAAAAGTTCATTGTATATCAAACCTTTCGAGGCTGACATCTTGTAAGTACGCACTCTGGGCTTTTTCTGATCGACTTCGATTCTAGCAATCCATAAATAAACTAGCATTTTTGGACTCATGCGCAATACTATTTTGCAAAAAGTCATTTTTTTCAGTATTGAATGTAATCATTTTTGAGTAAGACTATAGTTAGGTACACGTTTTTTACAATCCAAATCGTGCTACATCATTTATGGATCAACTTTATCTTTAACACTATTCGATCACTAACTAACTTCTACCTTATTCCTCCGAAAGGGCTTGGGAGAAGAAGCTCATGCTATTGCAAGATATCCTGGATGACTGGCTGAAGGTACAGGCGACATGGATGTATCTGGAGCCTATTTTCAGTAGTCCTGACATCCAGTCGCAGATGCCCGAAGAAGGTCGTCGCTTCAGTGCGGTCGACAAGATATGGAAGGATCTGATGAAGACGGTGCACAACGATACGCGTGTCCTAGTGGTCCTCGAAATAGACAAAATGTCTGAGAAACTCAAGAAGTCGTACAGCCTTCTGGAGGTCATTCAGAAGGGTCTCAACGATTACCTAGAGAAGAAGCGTCTCTACTTCCCACGGTTCTTTTTCCTGTCGAACGATGAACTGCTGGAAATCTTATCGGAAACGAAGGATCCTACCCGTGTGCAACCACATCTGAAGAAGTGCTTCGAGGGCATCGCCACGCTGCACTTCACCGAATCGCTTGACATCACTATGATGCGATCTAGTGAAGGGGAAGAGGTTGAGCTGACGGATGAAATATCGACGGCCAAGGCAAAGGGTCAGGTGGAAAAGTGGTTACTGGAGCTGGAGACTGCCATGAAGAAAAGTGTCCGCCTTAAGATCGACCAGTCCTACGAATCATACCCGACGTCTGTACGCCATGAGTGGGTTCTTGTATGGCCGGGTCAGAGTATTCAGAGTATATCTTGTGCTTACTGGACCCTTGAAATCACCAAATGTTTCGATAGTGAAGATCCCTTGGCAGCATTGATAGTTTATAAAGAAAAATGTAAAGAACAAATTTCTCACATCGTCGATCTTGTCCGAGGAAAACTTGCCATGCAAAATCGTATCACATTAGGTGCGTTAATTGTTTTGGACGTTCACGGTCGAGATGTTTTGGCGGATCTGATTGACATCAAAACAACCAAATCAGATGATTTCAATTGGCTAGCACAGCTGCGCTACTATATGGAAGGTCCAGATTTAGTCACACGAATGATCAACTCACAATTGAAGTATGGTTATGAATATCTCGGGAACACTGCACGTTTAGTGATAACCCCTCTGACAGATCGATGCTACCGGACACTATTTGGTGCATTGCACTTGCATTTGGGAGGAGCCCCGGAAGGACCAGCCGGAACAGGAAAAACTGAAACAACCAAAGATTTGGCTAAAGCTGTTGCTAAGCAGTGTGTCGTTTTTAACTGTTCCGATGGATTGGACTACATCGCGCTGGGCAAGTTCTTCAAGGGTCTGGCATCCTGTGGCGCTTGGTCCTGCTTCGATGAGTTCAATCGTATAGACTTGGAAGTGCTATCCGTGGTTGCTCAACAAATTCTTACTATTCAGCGAGCTATCAATTCGGGCTCAAATACGCTTATATTTGAAGGAACTCTTCTTAATCTAGATCCCACATGTGCCGTGTTCATTACAATGAACCCGGGTTATGCTGGTCGTTCGGAGCTACCGGACAACTTGAAAGCGTTGTTCCGCTCGGTAGCAATGATGGTGCCCGACTATGCGTTGATTTCGGAAATAGAGCTATATTCATATGGATTTTTGAACGCCAAGCCTTTAGCAGTGAAAATCGTTGCTACCTATAGGTTGTGTTCCGAACAACTCAGTTCTCAGCCACACTACGATTATGGAATGCGTGCTGTGAAATCAGTATTGAAGGCAGCTGGAGCATTGAAGCTGCGTTATCCTGACGAACTGGAGGACATACTTATTCTGAGGTCGATTAAAGATGTAAATTTGGCTAAATTCTTGGAACAGGATGTTCCTTTGTTCCAAGGTATCATTTCTGATTTATTCCCTGGAATAAAATTACCTGAACCAGACTATGTGGTATTCGACCTGGCTGTTCAGAAAGCATGCACACATAACAACTTACAGTGCACTCCGGCGTTCCTCGAGAAGGTACAACAACTTTACGAGATGATCGTAGTTCGGCATGGTTTAATGCTGGTGGGTCCCCCATTCGGAGGCAAAACATCAGCTTATCGAATGCTTGCGGAAGCATTATTGTATATTGAAGAACAAGGCGAAATGGATGAACATCGAGCAATATTTACAATTATGAATCCGAAAGCAATCACAATGGGGCAGCTCTACGGTCAATTCGATGCTGTATCACATGAATGGAGCGACGGTATTTTAGCTGTAAGCTATCGACAATTTGCAGTCAGCACTACTCTAGATAGGAAATGGTTGATCTTCGACGGACCCGTAGATGCAATTTGGATTGAAAATATGAACACCGTATTGGATGATAACAAAAAGCTTTGTTTGATGTCGGGTGAAATTATTCAATTGGCTAACACAACAAATTTAATATTTGAGGTAATGGATCTCGATGCAGCGTCTCCAGCAACGGTATCCCGCTGTGGAATGATTTATTTGGAGCCAACGTCATTGGGGTGGGAGCCTTTACTAGAGTCTTGGAAAAATACTTTGCCCGAGTCCCTTCATTCGGTCAACAAACAAGGGATTACACAGATGTTCATGCGGTTCTGTCCCATTCTGCTGTGGTTCGTTCGCAAGGGTGGGTTGCGTGAAATGATGCCCACTTCCGATTCGAACCTTGTGAAGTCATTGATGAACCTCTTCGATTGCTTCTTGGATGACTATAGCAATGAGGCCTACATGAAAACGGTGTCCGAAGTCGATGTACGAGCACAGCTGGAAGGCGTGTTTTTCTTTTCTTGCATTTGGGCTATCGGAGGACCACTAGAGACGGAAAGCCGCGAAAAGTTCAGTGAACTGTTCCGCGCGCTCACCGAGAAAAATTTCCCCGAAGAACTGAATGACAAATTTCATATTCCACAAAATCTGCACGTACCTCCTCTAACCAAGCCATTCATATTCCAAATTCCTCGTGGAGGAACCGTCTTCGATTATCAATATACGAGAGAAGGAAAAGGAAAATGGCGACCTTGGGCAGAGGAAATCGCACACAGTGCTTCTATCCCAAGAGATGTGCCCGTGAACCAGATTATTGTTCCAACTGTGGAAACCATACGAATAACACATCTGCTAGAACTGCTTGTTCAGCACCGAAAAGGAGTTCTACTCGTTGGGCCAACCGGAACTGGAAAAAGCGTATACACGATAGACTTTCTACTGAAACGAAATGATACCAATATCTACAAGCCGTTGTTGATAAGCTTCTCGGCTCAAACATCGGCCAACCAGGTACAGGATATCATTATGTCTAAGTTGGATAAGCGGCGCAAAGGTGTATTCGGCCCTCCATTGGGAAAGAAGTGTGTTGTGTTCATCGATGACGTGTCGATGCCCCAGAAGGAAACGTATGGAGCACAGCCACCAATCGAGATCGTTCGAATGTTTTTAGATCATGCTATGTGGTACGACAGAAAAGAAGTGGTTCCTATGAAATTAGTCGATCTGCAGGTCATGTGTGCCATGGGACCGCCGAGTACTGGCAACACGGTCACACCGAGATTTTCGAGACACTTTCTATCGATTGCTCTAGATGAATTCGACGACGATACCTTAACTGGTATCTTCAGCAAGATAGTTTTGTGGCATTTAGATACCAGAGGTTTTTCCAAAGAATTCGATCCCTGTATCGATGAAATTGTACTTTCGACGTTGCAAATCTATCGTGAAGCAAGAAAAGTACTGTTACCCACCCCCGCAAAATGTCATTATCTGTTTAATCTACGTGACTTTTCCAGAGTTATACAGGTATGGTTTATCGGTTTCAATCGAAAAGAGAAGTGAAGGTACATAGAAAATTTAAATCTTCTAGGGTGTGCTGTTATCTGTACCTGAAGGTACGGAAACTCTCAACTGTATAAGAAGACTCTGGGCTCACGAAATATTGAGAGTCTACGGAGACCGCCTTGTCGACGATGAAGACAGAGAGTGGCTATTCCAAGAACTTTGCACCGTCATTGACAAGTACATGCATGAAGATCCAAAGAATTTGTTTGATACCTATACAGTTGGTGGTCAGTTAAAAGAGCATCATTTGCGGGCCCTAATGTTTTGTGATTTTACAAATCCAAAGGCGGATACCAAACTCTACCTAGAAGTTTTGGAGATGGAAGAGTTGGGTTTCGTAGTTGAGTCCTATTTAGTCGAGTTCAACAATATGTCAAAGAAGCCGATGACCTTGGTATTGTTCCGCTTTGCTATCGAACATTTGTCGAGAATCTCTCGTATCATAAAGCAACCTAGAAGTCACGCTCTGCTTATTGGAATGGGTGGCTCGGGAAGGCAATCATTAGCTAGAATTGCATCTCATATATGTTCTCACGAGCTTTTCCAGGTATTCATTTGCGATGCTTAGCCCCTATTACGGGACCTCATAGGTTTTTTTTATGTTAAAATAGGTTGAAATATCTCGGCAATATGGAATGAACGAGTGGCGAGAAGACATGAAAAACTTGTTGAAAAAAGTAGCATCGTCCGACCAACATATTTCATTTCTTTTTACCGACACTCAAATCAAGGAAGAAACATTTTTGGAAGATGTCAACAATCTGTTGAACTCAGGAGAGATTCCAAACTTGTTCAATAATGAAGAAAAAGCCGAGATTGTTGAAAAAATGCGGCAAATAGATCGTCAAAAAGAGAAATCTCAGCAAACAGATGGAAGTCCAGTGGCACTCTTTAACATGTTTGTAACGGTAAGATGTTGAATATCTAGATGATCGAAACACATACATAGTTATTGATCTTTTGTGCAGATTGTTCGCGATCAGTTGCATATCATATTGTCCATGTCGCCAATCGGCAACGCCTTCCGTAATCGAGTTAGAAAATTTCCGTCTATTGTCAACTGCTGTACCATCGATTGGTTTCAACCTTGGCCGAAGGATGCTCTCGTTGCAGTGGCGACTAAATTTTTATCAACCGTTGAAATGCCGGAACACGAACGGAACGCTTGTATTGATATGTGTATGGAATTTCATACATCTACGCAGACATTATCGGAAGAGTTTATGATTCGTTTGAATAGACATAACTACGTGACTCCCACATCGTATTTGGAACTGATTCATACCTTCAAATCGTTGCTCGATAAAAAACGAACGTAATGATTTTATTATAAATATTATTTATGTAAGAAGTTTTTCTTAGTTTGCTTTAACATTTCAGGGAAGTTTTGACTGGTAAGAATCGTTACTTGACTGGTCTCAAACAGCTGGAGATCGCTGCCCAACAGGTCGGGGTAATGCAAGAACAGCTTGAAGCTGTACAGCCACAGCTCAAAATTGCTGCCGAAACCGTCGCCCAACAGATGGCTAAGGTTCAAGCAGACAGTGAGGTTGCGGCCGTACAGAGGGAACAGGTCAAGAAAGACGAAGCGATTGCCCAGGAACAGGCAGCTGCCGCAAATGAGATACGAGAAGTTTGCGATGCCAAACTCGAGTTAGCTATGCCAATTTTAAGATCTGCAGAAGAGGCTTTGAACACACTGACTCCAGCTGATATAACTATTGTCAAAACAATGAAAAGTCCACCGATTGGTGTGCGAATAGTTATGGAAGGTATTTGCATCTTGAAGGACATTAAACCGGACCGTGTAGCAGCCCAGTCCGGTATGGGTATGGTTGAGGACTATTGGGGACCCTCCAAAAAGGTACTGGGCGATATGAAATTTTTAGACGGTTTACTCAATTTCGAAAAAGATGACATACCGCCAAGGGTTATTCAAAAACTGGAAGAACGGATATTGACAAATGAAAGCTTCGACCCCGAGAAGGTTAAAGTAGCTTCCACAGCATGCGAAGGTCTCTGCAAGTGGATCTTGGCAATTGTGAAATATGACGTAGTCGCCAAAGAGATTGCCCCGAAGAAGGCAGCTCTTAGAGAAGCCGATGGGAAATACAATGATGCCATGGCCATATTGAATGCAAAGCTTGAGCAACTTGCCATTGTGGAAAATAACTTAGCTGAACTACAGAGAAAGCTAGACGAACAAATCCAACAACACGCTAAGTTGCAAGCTAATGTCGATCTGTGCATGAAAAAGCTTGAGCGCGCAACTGAGATTATTACTGGCCTGGGTGGTGAAAAAGATCGCTGGGAGAAAGCTGCGGAAAACCTTGGAACGGTATACGATAATTTGACTGGAGATGTTTTGGTAGCTTCTGGAGTGGTTGCATACTTAGGTCCATTTACAACACAGTTTCGTTCACAACAAATCAAGAAGTGGATTGTCAGTTGTCGAGCCAAGAAAATTGTCTGTTCTATGGATTTCCAACTAGCAACCGTTCTGGGTAATCCTGTGGATATTAGGGCCTGGAATATATTCGGATTACCTAGCGATCCGTTCTCCGTTGAGAGTGGTATTATAATTCAGTAGGTATACGTTTGTTTATGAGATAAATCAAATTAACAACAAATTATTCACAGCAATGCACGTCGATGGCCACTGATGATAGATCCACAAGGTCAGGCCAATAAATGGGTTCGAAACATGGAGAAAGCGAACAAAATATGCATTATCCGATTTTCTCAATCGGACTACACCCGTGTGCTTGAAAATGCAATTCAGTTCGGCTTGCCGGTATTGCTGGAAAACGTGGGTGAAGAAATTGAACCATTGCTAGAACCGGTATTGTTGAGACAAATTTTCCGGCAAGGTGGAACAATGTGCATCAAGTTGGGAGATTCGATCATAGAATATAACGACACATTCAAGTCGGTATCCCATGGTGGTGAAAATATTCCAATTTGATGACACCTTCTTTCAATAATATCGTTCTAGGTTTTATATAACTACGAAACTGCGAAACCCCCACTATTTACCGGAAATTGCTGTGAAAGTTACTTTGTTGAATTTCATGATAACTGAAACTGGATTGCAAGATCAGGTAACCATCGTTTTGCTGCAATCTTTTGCCTGAATTGCTACCGACTTAAAAACAACACATATACAGCTTCCAGAACGCTACTTGGAATAATTTAATCATTTATTAATCACTTATGTATTGCTTTTAGCTTCTTTCCATAACGGTTGCTCGCGAGCGCCCGGATCTGGAGGCAGAAAAAAATGCATTGATTCTGCAGGGAGCCGAAAACAAGCGACAATTGCAGGAAATTGAAGACAAGATCCTTGAAGTACTCAGCTCCGAAGGAAACATTCTTGAGGACGAAACGGCCGTATCAGTGCTAAGCTCCAGCAAAACGCTGGCCAATGAGATCAACGAAAAACAACTCGTTGCAGAAGTTACTGAGCATCAGATCGATATAGCTCGGATGCAGTATACATCGATCGCGGCTCACTCGACGATTCTATTTTTTACGATTGCAGACCTGGCGTATATCGATCCGATGTATCAGTATAGCTTGATTTGGTTCGTGATGCTATTTACAGCAGCGATCGACAACACCGAAAAGGTTGACGACGTTCCCACAAGATTGCAGGACCTTAGGACGTACTTCACGTATAGTCTTTATGAGAATATTTGCCGGAGTCTGTTCGAAAAGGATAAGATTCTGTTTTCTTTCCTGTTAACTACCAACTTACAGTATGAGGAGAATAAGTTGGATCGTACAGAATTTATGTTTTTGCTGACAGGCGGAGTGGGTCTGGAAAATCCGGATAAGAATCCAGCCGACTGGTTGTCCAGCCCTAGCTGGGATGAATTATGTAGATTGTCGGCGTTTGAAACATACGCGGGTCTTAAGGAGCATGTGGTTGGACATTTGACAGCTTGGAAGGCCTTCTTCGATGATGATGTACCACAGGCGGCCGAAATTCCCGAACCGTTTAAGTCGAGGCTTTCAGTTTTCCAAAAGCTGTTAGTCTTAAGATGTTTCCGTCCAGACAAGCTGGTTCCAGCAATTGAGCTATATGTTGAAAGTAATATGCATGGTTTGAAAAACTTATGCATGATTATTAATGTATATCCATATTTCAGGTATCATGACGAGAAAATATGTTGAACCTCCTCCATTCAATTTGTCAGCGTCTTATGACGAATCGAATTGCTGTGTTCCTCTTATATTTGTGCTGACGCCTGGAGCAGATCCAACCGCTACACTCATTCGATTTGCTGATACCCAAGGATTGGGAGCAAACCGTTTGTACTCCTTATCTCTTGGTCAGGGTCAGGGTCCGATAGCGGCCAAAATGATCGACGAAGGAACTAAATTTGGAAACTGGGTTTTGCTACAGAATTGTCATTTGGCGCAAAGCTGGATGCCTACTTTGGAACGTATTTGCGAAAGTATTCAACCGGACACGACTCATCCAGACTTTCGTTTATGGTTGACCTCGTATCCGACGGAACATTTCCCAGTTGTGGTGCTGCAAAACGGAATCAAAATCACAAATGAACCGCCTAAAGGCTTGAGGATGAACATTTTGCGTTCTTATCTGGGAGATCCAGTTTCTAATGTTGAATGGTTTGAAGCCTGCAAACAATCGAAGAACTTCAAAGTTCTCCTGTATAGCTTATGCTTTTTCCATGGAATAGTGCAAGAGCGCAGACAGTTCGGACCGATTGGTTGGAATATTCCGTATGAGTTCAATGAAACAGATCTCAGCATTAGCATGACACAATTGCGGATGTTTTTGGATGAATATGAGGAGGTTCCGTTTGTGGCTTTGCGTTATCTGATTGGCGAGTGCAACTACGGCGGTAGAGTAACAGATGATTGGGACCGGAGATGTTTGATAACGATCTTGAAGCGCTTCTACACGTCGAACGTCATTGAAGACGAGGGCTACATATTGGACGAGCAGGGTTTGTATAGAATTCCCGATTTGAAAGAACACGAAGAGTTTCTGGCACACATCAGAGGCTTACCAATCATTGCGAAGCCTGGTGTGTTCGGGCTGCATGAAAATGCTGACATAATGAAGGATCAGAAGGAAACGGACTTACTTTTGACTAGCACACTGAAGACACAGGTGAGGAATCGTATTTTTTTTAGCTACAGATTATCCATCGGGTGTGATGTTTTTATTGATAGAATTGATTTTTCTTTACATAACACGCTACAAAGGATCGAACGGTAAAGTTTCCGCATAATGGATTTCTTTTAGAAAAAATACTTTTAAATCTTTTTATATATCGTGACCGTATTTTGAAATGTGCAACATATTGCGGTTAATTTCAAACATGAGCATTTGAGTTGGAGAGACGAACAATATAAGATACTTTATAATCCTTATCTGTTCTGGTAAAACGCACTCTACATGAAAACTACTTAGTAAGCAGGAATCGAGAAACTTGCTAATTTATCGAATTTCTCAACATACGAAGTTCGTTAATCAGTTCGGAAATGTTTTTTTTATCAGACTGGGATTATGACGGGTATTATTCAATAAAAAATTACCAACCAGTATTTCGGTAATTGTTTAACCGAATAATACCCGTCATAATTTACTGAACGAACTGTTAAAAGTGTATCGATTTGGTGCACCTATTACTGAGCATTTAGTAATTTTTTTTTACCGAAGTATAATACAATTTTACCGAAGTGTGTTTCAATAAACGTTTACAGCAACCTTTCAGCAATTTTTATCGAACATCCGGTTGTTATTACCGAACAAATTGTTTTGAAAATATACATAGATTCCTTTTTCGTAGGTGATGAAAAGAATTAGAGAAACATGAGGTATTAAAGAACGAAAGAACCGAAGCCGTAAATGTCAAGAATTTTTCTAAAAAGATACAACTGCTTACCGGCAGGACTTGAACCTGCAATCTCCGCTTCAGTACAACGGCGCGTTAGCCAATTTCACCACTATTGATCTCTCTTGTTTCTCTATCATCACCAGGGTTGCCAAACTGATGAAATGAAAATCGGGCAAAATCAGGCTACGATAAAGTAACGGAAATTTAGCTAAAAGTGATGACCTTTTTTATGGTCACCGCTCCTCATTTTCTCTTTGTGAGCCTCCTACTTGGTTGAATAATTCACTGAATTAAAGCATCAATGCAATCAAAAGATTCCCTTTTTAAATAAGAATTCAAGGGAATCTTTCGACTGCTTTGATTCTGCCACATTTCCACTTTTTGACTTCAGCAATGGTACCTAATCCAGTTCCTTACGACCCATTTTTCATCACATTCGCAAAAATCAGGCATATTTAAAAATCAGGCAAATTCAATGGATTATCAGGTTGTCAGGCAGAGCCTCGAAAAATCAGGCAATACCTGAAAAATCAGGAACAATGGCATCTCTGATCACCACCCATCTACTCGGGATTTTAGCCGAGCGAGCACATGGTCGATTGCTTCGGGTTATACATCGGGATATACATGGTGTTTCGATAGAAGGTCCAGCAGTTGATCGGCAGAGCTCGATTGCTCGTGTTGGCTGATTTAATTGCGTTCACCGTTGTGAAATTGGCTAACGCGCCGTTGTACTCAAGCGGAGATTGCAGGTTCAAGTCCTGCCGGTGAGCCGTGGTATCTTTTACGAAAAATTCATGATTTTAACGGCTTATGTTGTTTCGTTCTTTGATACCTCATGTTTCTCTAACTCTTTCAATCACCTACGAAAATTTGATTACTTGCAGGTACAAAGATGTACCAAGCGATTTCATAACAGCACTTTTGACACATTGATTCCCAAGTAACCATAAGCATTAAGCCATAACCCTTAATCAGCATTAAATCAAAATTTCTAATGCAAGTTAGCATTATATCAACATTCATAATGCTTTTTAGTTTTATATAAGCATTATTAATGCATAGAAGCAATAACAAAAATTAACACTAATGATAGCACTATATGTACATATAGAACTACTATATAAAGTTAACAAGCATTAAGACTGTAGCACTAAATCTTCCTGTTAATGCTTATATAAAGCTTTTATAAAGCGTAGAAACGTCAAACCCACAAATGTAAACAAGAATGGTTTTTTTCATTTGCTGCGTGTGAGTAAGCAAGACAGCAAAAGAAAACAATCAGAGCGGGCAGTTGCAGTTGTCTTCTCCCAAAATTTTCCAATACATTTCCAAACCTTCTCATGCATACATTGTCTATGAAGTTGTGTGACCCGAACAGTACTTGAAGTACGGGTTTTTCACCTACCTTATCAGCATCAAGAGTGGTCGAAATGGTAAGGGCGCAAGGAAAGATAAAGGCTGCTGAGGATTCCTTGGTTCGAGACTCATCAAAGTTAATTCATAATTCAATTATAATCACTTCTCATTTCATAGAACACTCCATTAAGCAAGCATAATCCTTCATTCAGCAGGTTGGTTGATGTTGTAGATAATGATTTATTTTTTAATTTTTGTTCATTTTAATAAATCAAAGAAAAAATTTGAATTTTCGTTTCACATCAATCATGATCAATCAATTAAAAGGTGTTCTAAGTATGCATTGTTAATGCTTTTATACGGCTGGCGAAAAATGACGTTTTGATGGTGCTCTAATTCAGCATTTGTAATGCTAATTAAAGGCTATGTTGTGATAGCATTTATTCAGCCCGCTATTTCGCCTTTTCAGCATTAAATCTGAATTATATACGCATATAGTGCAAAACAAGCATTAAATCAGAGTTATATATGGGAATATAGTGTTGATTAAGGGCTATGTTTTAGTGCTTATGGTTACTTGGGTTATTTAAAGATAAGTTTACCATTTACCCCTTATCTTAATGTCAACCGACCTAATACTAGTCCAACATGCGGCTAAAGCGATGGATTGTGCAACATTGTTGCCACCAGAAAAAGACGTTACAATTTGCTTGGCGCTCGATGCCGAAAAATTTAAACTTGGAGATTGTAGATTAAGAAACTCAAGAATTTCGGTGATTCAGTCACCAATTCACGACATTCTATGAAAAAAAAAATGAACGATTACCGTAAATGTCATCATAACAAATCCTTTTTGGTGAAATAAATAACCAAACTCGTATATTCCTGGTTATTGTGCACATCATTGGGCTTTGAAACTTAGATCGGATGCGGATTATAAGATTGAGATTACCAAACATAACTTCGCCATAAAAATGTTTTTGCACAATGTAACAGTATGTCACTAGAGTGTTGCATTTTTTTTTCAATACATGATATCCAGGCATTTGTCATAATTCTTCTTTTATTACATGCGCTCAGGACTTGTTCGAGATGAAGGTAGGTTACGCTGGAGAGGTTTCTCTACAGGTTTTCGATGCTTCTGTATATGCATGTTTGCTAACACATTTTCTTTTAACTTATATCTTTTGCAAAATATGTATAATACAGCTTCTTTTGGATCATCAGGTTTGTAAATAATAAAACACCTACGTCGAAGAAGGAATAAACGGAGTTGTCATTCGTTGAAATAGCGTGCATGATCAAAAAATTTTAATCGACGGATTTTGAATGATATTATGACGATTCGTTGGAATCAACAAAATTTGCATGACGCTAAAATTTGATTTTGTTAGCGTACCAGGGCGCAGCTGGATGCGGTGTTTTTTTTTTCGAAGAAAGCATGAACAGATATGCGATGGAATTTTGGATATCAAGGAACTTTGTCAACTGGAATTTATATTTTTTTTCTTGTTGAATGAATTATGAAATATTGTAAATATGTAAATAACATCTTGTTGACACAGTTCTTAAATGATCATAGAAGATCGAATGTAAATATGTTTCGATTAACACCTTTGCTTTCCACTTTTCGTTACTCAGACAACTGCTACTGGCTCGTTCCGAGAAACACCTGCTGAGATAATAGTACGTGTGTCGTCAGATGTCTTGAAGCGACTTCCTGCTGAATTTGACAGAGATGCAGCGCTGAACAAGTATCCGACGCTTTATCATCAGGTAAACTTCTCAGAAATGTTACCAATAGCAAATTCATCAATTTAGGGTTTCTTTTACAGAGTATGAACACAGTTCTCGTGCAGGAGATGGTTCGTTTCAACCGTTTATTGGCCACTATTCGATCGAGTCTGCAGACGGCCAGTAAAGCCATGCGGGGCTTAGTTGCCATGTCCTCTGACATAGAAGAAGTGGTTGCGTCGATGCTGGTTGGACGCATCCCGGCTCTCTGGGCCAAACGATCATACCCGAGTTTGAAGCCTCTCGGTAGCTACATTGCCGATTTCATCTCAAGGCTCAACTTTCTACAGAAATGGTATGACGAAGGGCCTCCTACGGATTTTTGGATATCCGGTTTCTTCTTCACGCAAGCTTTTATGACGGGAGCACAGCAAAACTTCGCGCGAAAATACGTCATACCGATTGATTTGCTCGTGTTCGATAACGTTGCTCTACAACAGTCGGAGTTTACTGAGCCACCGGAAGATGGAGTCTACGTTTATGGACTATTCCTGGAAGGAGCTAGATGGGATCGTACGCTCGGACATTTGCAAGAAGCTTTCCCGAGGGTTCTCTACGACACTATGCCCCATGTAATTTTCTCTAATAATTTTATTTGAAAACTTATTATATTTCAATCACATTTCGTAGATTTGGATGCAACCGGTTAAGAAGGACGATTTGATCCCCCGGCATACGTATTCATGCCCGGTTTACAAAACTGCTGAACGTCGAGGAATTTTATCAACCACCGGTCACAGTACCAACTTTGTGATTTCACTGTTCCTGGATTGTTCGCCGCGTGTTCATCCAGATCATTGGATTCGTCGAGGAACTGCGCTTTTGTGTCAGCTTAGTCACTAGATAATTGTTTCATTATCGATTTTTAATGGTTTACAGTTGTTTTTAGAAATACACTTTTCGAAAAATTGATCAATGTAGACTTTTAAAACAAAGATAGAATTTATTTGCTCATTAAAAAAAAATAGCAGCTCTTGTTACAAGGAAGAGAATCAACTTTTATTTGTGTTTTAAAACAATTTATTTTGTTTTTTCAGCTCAACCTGCTTCCATTTTGGTAGCTCTTCAAAATCGTGATAGGGCATTTTAAACACCGTTACGAAATCATCGTGGGTCAAGTGTACTTCTTTGCGGGTAGGGTTAATTCCATTCGGAAGGTTAGCCAAGTCACCGCGTAGCATATCTAGCGGATATTTTTGGTACCTATCGAAATCGTCACCACTTGCGCAGTCACTGTTCACCGAGCCTCTAGGGACCGGGACTGGAACTCCATTTGAGCATTCCAGCTCATTACGAATCGCTTCGAATGTAATGTAGTTCTGAAACCAAGTTAAAATTGAAATGATTTTTTATGAACTTATACAAAATTTCTACAAACCTCGAAATATTTTCTGTCCCATTTATCGAAGAACCCGATGAACGTTATTGGTTCTTCACCCTGCCTTATAACTGCTATCGGCATACAGATGTCTCTTTGAACCGGGCATGTATTGATCAAATACTTTGCGACATCCCAGCACTGTGCTCGATCATCGGATCCAACAAACTCCCCGATCCATACATAAATAATGTTGCCGGCATCCAGCAGGAAAATGTTTTCCGGTCTCAGATCTTTTTGAGAAAATCCGAATATTCTGTGCAGCACCACTTTTTCCTGGTCCTGACAACACATGTACAAACCGATGCGTTGCCGTTCCCAGGTCAAGGTAACGTTCATAGTAGGCGTAACTATGTTACCGTGAGTCTTCTTCAACTGTTTGAGAAACTTTTCTCCTACAGAGTTGAAGAACTCATCCGTTTCATTGGACTCCATCACCAGGTTGTACTCTCCTAGAATTGAAGCTATAGATTTTGCCATTTCCCGAGAGTCACCGGTTGAATATTGACCGCACCAAATCCACGTTTTATTATCTGGCGCCTTCAGTATGTAACAATCTTCTGGATAGTACAGCGTTTTACTAGACACTTGAACAGCTTTGCAGGTGAAGGTCGAGTTACCAACCACCTTGAGGACGAAACTGCTCGGATGTTTCCGTAGATTCAGAATGGCTTCGGTACTGTTGAATATGATAAGGCCCCCTTTGAAAATCTGTAAAAAGTGTGGTGGCTCCATGCCTTCACTGATGTGCAGTTGAACCACATTCTTCTTTAGGTGGTTACACATTTCTGTGAGGAAGGCTTCCCCAGTGTGACGATATTCCATGGGCGAATTGGAACCGATCCAGAGGTAAATTACGTTCTTGATCGAATTGGACAAAGAACTGATGTTGTTTTCCGATGTGCAGGATATTTGGTAATGTACGATATAGCAGTGACCCGAGTAAAACGTTTTAGCGTATTTCTTGGGGATTTCCTGCACGTCTTCTGCTCCGATCTGATAAACAGTAGCATCTCCTGTTCCGTCATCTAGCAGCTGAATTTGGGCAGCAAGTTTTGGGCGCTGAATAAGGGTAAGGGCGTCAAACTTCTCGGATAGTGCTTTGATCGAGTTACCATTGACATCTGCACTAATCCAGGTTGGGAATAAGCTGGTGAACTCGGCTGGTTCTAATCCGTCGATGACTCTGGCCACCGGGGTCGAAGCAGGGTAACCTTTCTGCAAAATAGAAGAAGATAAAATTATGAAAAAACCCTTTTGAGGAGAATGTTGATGGTACAGTCACCTTGATAACGTAGCCCCTCACGTGCCGCATTGCTTCGGCTCGATTCTGTTTGTGGGAGCTGCGTCCTATCCAGATCCATACCCCGTTACAGAAGTAGTCAATGATGTAAATATTGTCCCGTCCGTAGAGATCGCCCTGCTCTAAAGCACCCGTTTTTACCAGTTCTACTCGAAACACCCCATTGACGGTATCACATTGGTACAATTTCAGCATGATGTCCCCGCTAGAAGGCGTTAAAGCCATCGGTTGGACGAAACGCTGCGACAGGCTTAGAAACCCGTTCCAAACTTCCTTGCGTTGCGAGCTCATGGACTGCTCGTAACCGTCGTCGACGATGGCCAGTTCAGGAATTTTAAAACTTTCCTTCAATTTGTTGCCAATTTTCAACCCGTAGATTCGTTCACAGGAGCTGGTCGATCTGCCGATCCAAACGAAAAGGATCGTGGGCGTTTGCAGAAGCATAACGTGGCCACAGTTAAAATGCTGCCAGGTGATCGCTTTCTGCTGAATACATTGTGGAGTGGTTTTACCCTTGATCTGGTACAATCTCGGAAATAAGGGATACGATGATGGATCAGTTCCGGACTGTATTCTGTAAAAGAAAACCTCTTAGTTCGATCTACCCTTTAATAAACATTCCATTGACTTACAAAATTCCATCATCTTTAAAATAAGAAAGAAACCGGATACCCTCATGGCCTTGGCTTTCCCGGTACTGAGTTGTTTTGTGATCTAAATGCAGATCTAGCTCAATAATTTTGTAAGCTGCCGACTTCGACCGATCCGAGGTTATGTTGGCACCCAACCAGAAATGAATGTACCTCTCAATGGTCACACCAGGAGTTTTGATTTCTCGAGACTGCAAAAAAAAAAACTTCCTTCAATACCCAGCTGTTACAAAAACGATCTCCAAAATTTACAATAGTATTTTTGTCGGAAACCGTGCCGGCTAGCGAGGCCGAATAGATCACGTAGGTATTCTCATCGTAGAAGGTGCCGTACTGCTCCCGGGGCAGCGCCTCAATGTGATCATTTTGAATGCGCCACACGTGGAACCCGATGGCCTTCGGACTGATCTTTCGGAAGGCCGTATCAATTTTGATGTCCTCGTACACCGGTCGTTTTTGGTCCTGCGGAAATAAATAAAAAAGAAACAATATTTCATTAAAAACTGCATGATTTATTTTACATTTTTTTAAATTTTTTAAAGTTTAATTTCACGATTAAAATATCATCAATGGAGAAAGAAACTTTTTTGCATCAACTCTCTGAAGAGCTTCAGGTATCGTTAAAATTGTACCTACAATTCAATCATTAAAAATAACAGTTCACAGTATTCATTTCATAACATTAATTGGGGGAATAGCGTTCTGCCTCGGAATGAATGAATGCCACTGCTGCTGACTGCAATCAACAATTAAAACCATTTATATCAATTATACAGTTAAAACCATCGTGCCGAAACCTCTATGAGGATGGTATGGTATGGTAAGGTAACATAATAGATTTATTTCCCATTCAAAAACATGGAGGATGAGCAATGATGGTGGAAGTAGAAGATAATTTCCATTCCAACATCTCGTGCAAGCGAAAATTCGAGCAAACTTGAGATGAGAGAGATCATTATTATACGCGTACCAACATTCGTACATCGAGGGAATCAGTGGCTGTTGATCCAATTTTGACTTTTAAACGATAGTAGGTAGACTAAGTTTAGCTCTTGGGAAAGTAGAATTTCAACGATATGAAATTTCAAGACACATTAGTAACAAACTTTTCTATAGGAAAAAGGCATGAAAAGGCTTTGTCTTGAAAAATCGGGGCTGAAAATGATATATTAAGCTAATTTCAAATAATCGATATTTCTTACTATCCTATTTATATTGCGGCATGATTTAGTTCTTTGAGTGTTTTTTATATTATACCTATGAGGTCACACAAAAGTTTCGTCAAATGAATTTTTACGTTGTTCTAGCTTGTCAACTGAACACTTTCCTGGAAAAATGAATTATGAATAACTTTTATGGGACTCGGTAGACTGCGCTCAAAAGAGACTTCAAACAACGATAGCCGCCGACCGTGGTCTAGAGGATAGCATTTCAGTCTTCTAAGCCAGAGGTCATGAGATCATGAGATCTCGGCCACGGCATACATAGTACTCTTTCTGTGGGCTGGTGGTGTAAGCATTAGTAAGATGCTAGCCATTATATCCTTGAATGATGTATACGCTTTAGTCTTAAGTAGAATTTAGATCTCTTCGAAGAAACATGAAGTTTCACTGAGAGGCTATATGTGTGTGTTCGTTTGAAAAAAAAAAACGATTAAACGCTTCAAACAAAAAACATTCTAGCAGTTTTTTGATATTGTAAAGATTGTAATATAAGACTGAGCCTATTTAGGCTAATTTTTTAATTTCTCACACCCTGGGGTCTTAATTGTTTCGGTTCAAAACTCATCCAGGATTTTTGGCAGAATTTTTAAGTAACATTTTCATGAGTAAATTTAGACTTTTATGTTTGCATGGGAAAATTAAATATTTTGTACTGAAAAATCAACATTATGTTTTTTGTTTCTGTGAAACCGAGCCTGCTATTGGTTTTTTTGTCAATTTATAAATTCTCTAAAGGAAATTTTCCGCTGAACAACTTTGCTCAAGACCTTACTTTCGTATCTAATTAGGCAAAATAGTCAACTATAATATGAACTTTCAAATGCAATCAATGATAAAATTTTCGACTTGCTCCATTTCGTAGCTCAAAAAGAGTCATTTTTCAACACAAATTGCATTATAACTTCGAAATAGAATTAAATTCTGGTAAACCGTTTTCCACAAAAGATGCGCATAGTAATTATCTAAAATCTTGCCTAACAAATATTTTTGATAAAATGTCACCCTGAAAAAAAAAAATTGAAAACTTCAAAAATGAACTTGAAACAAAAAGGGTACCCCATAACCTTATGAAAACAAATTGCCATTCAACTTTTATTTCAAGAGATAGATGTTTGATGTCTTTGACAAATTTTCAACTTAACTATAGTTAGATGATGATTTGCATGAATGAGATGTTCTAAACATTTTTGGGGGTATTCAAATCACACGTTTTGCACAAAATTTCAACATTCTACGACGTTTCCTACCCAACTAATTGCAACTTTGAGTTTTTTTTCACAACTTCAAGAGTGTTTATTGCAAATACTTGACAGTGGATTTTTAAAACTAATAAATCACGTTGAAGTTTGAACTAAATGCAACAAATTGGTGTTGGCGCCATTTGTCTCCAAGCGCTTACATTTGAACACAACATGCTTATGACATGACGTGTTTTGTGTGTTTCCATACAAACATTGATTTCCATGCTATGCAGAACGAACGCAGGAAGCAGTTGAAAATAGTTTTTGTATGGAAAAACAAAACTTAAAGCTGCAATAAGTTTGCTAGGAATCGTCGTAGAATGTTGAAATCTTGGGCAAAACGTGTGATTTAAATGTCCCAACAAATCTTAAGATAATCTTATCCATGTAAATCCTCATCTAACTGTAAATAAGTTTGAAAAACAACTTTTCAGAAACTTTTAAATAACTTCCAGAACAAAATCTCTATAACTCTGCTATTAAAAGAGATAGAGTTTTGATGTTTTCAACAAAGTTTCAAATTTTAACGTATTTTACAAATTTGTAATATGAAGTAAAGCTCTGTTTATTGAAACCAAAAAGTAAGAATTTGCAATTTTTTCATAGTAGACTTTGACTAATTTTGTATGCTTTCAAGTTATGAAGCATGTTTAAAGAAGCAAATGTTCTGAAGACACTTAAGAGATGAGATGAAAGACAGAGACGCTAGAAAAAAAGTTCAACTTTTAGCCCTTTCGGACCACTGTGCAGCAGCCAGTGTTAAAAAAAAATTAAAGAATGATTGGCCTTAAGTGGTAGAAATTGTTGGAGAAAGCACTGTACAGAAGCTGATGATTAGTATTAAGAGAAAA
Organism: Uranotaenia lowii; assembly: GCF_029784155.1. Classification (NCBI taxonomy): domain Eukaryota; kingdom Metazoa; phylum Arthropoda; class Insecta; order Diptera; family Culicidae; genus Uranotaenia; species Uranotaenia lowii. The sequence continues at coordinate 71,760,151 of NC_073692.1, read as the reverse complement.
GTAAGAGAACTCGGCTACCCTACAAAACTAATGTTAAATGCTGCTCTCTGGAAGGGGGGAGGGGACTCTTAAACAAAAGAAACATATTTGAATAACTCGAAAACCGATCATGCAAATGGAATCAAATTCGGTATGGGAGTGTATTGGGTTACAAGAAATGTTTCAGAAATGAATTGGTGCCCCTCCCTCCTTCCAATAGAGAAATAGGAAGCGGAAAGGGGGCTTCCATAAAATTTTTCGCGCAATTCGAGAAAAAATCAAGCAAACGGAACCAAATTTGGCATGTGGGCATATGGGTGAGAAACATATTTTAAAGATGATTAGAGACTTCTCCCTCTTTCCAGTGTGGAGATAGAAAAGGGAGAGGGGCCTGCCATACATTTTTTTGCAAAATTCGAGAACTAAGCAAGAGGGGGGAGGGTCAAGTTTCTACGATGTTTGAGACCCATCTGTATTTCCACTTGGGGCATAAGAAGGGGAGGGGGGTTCTCCCTTTTATGCATTACTCGAGAACTAATCGAACAGAAAATGAAATTTATCATGGAAGTAAATCAGTATAAATACTACGCAATACGAAATTAATTATGTCTCCCAACTTATGTACGTCAATATTTTCAAAACATTAAAAATCTTGGAAAAAATGGACAAAAATCAATTTTATGGTCTCCAAATATCAAAAAAAAATTACCGCCCATTTTCCAAAGTTCACCGTTTTCCTTCGAAAAAAATGGATAGAAACATTAAAAAAAAACATCAAAATTATTTTATTTTATTTATTTATATAGTATTCCGTCTCACGACATAACTTGACGAACATAATTCCTAAAATTCACTCGGTCCATGGCAACCGTTCTCCAATTTCTCGGGCACCCCACGTTCGCCAGATCACGCTCCACTTGGTCTAACCACCTCGCTCGTTGCGCCCCCGCTCGTATTGTTCCTACCGGATTCGTAGCGAACACCTGTTTTGCAGGACAGTCGTCCGGCATTCTCGCAACATGTCCCGCCCAGCGTATCCGGCCAGCTTTCACCACCTTCTGGATATTGAGTTCGTCGTAGAGTCGCGCGAGCTCGTGGTTCATCCTTCGCCTCCACACTCCGTTCTCCTGTACGCCGCCAAAGATGGTTCTTAACACTCGTCGCTCAAATACTCCGAGTGTACGCAGGTCCTCCTGGAGCAATATCCAAGTCTCGTGCCCGTAGAGAACAACCGGTCTAATGAGCGTCATATACAGGTTACACTTCGTGCGAGGGCTAAGTCTTCTCGACCGCAGTTGCTTGTGGAGTAAATAGTAGGCACGACTTCCGCTGATAATTCGCCTCCGGATCTCACGGCTGGTGTCATTGTTTGCGGTCACCAGTGAGCCGAGATAGACAAAGTCTTCGACTATCTCCAGCTCGTCGCCGTCGATCGTGACCTTGTTATTACTGGACAAGCACTGCGTTCCATCCATCGTCGCCTTGATCAGTCTGATCAGCTTCCCGGAAAAGCCGTTCTCGTCCATGATTTTCCATAGCTCGTTACGGTCGATCGTGTCGTATGCTGCTTTGAAGTCGATGAATAGATGGTGCGTAGGGACTTGGTGTTCCCGGCATTTTTGGAGGATTTGCCGTAATGTGAATATCTGGTCCGTCGTTGACCGTCCCTCCATGAAGCCGGCCTGATGACTTCCCACAAATCTGTTTCCTTGTGGCGTTAGGCGGCGGAGTAGGATTCGGGACAACACTTTGTAGGCGCCATTGAGGACAGTGATCGCTTAGCAGTTCTCACAGTCCAATTTGTCGCCCTTCTTGTAGATGGGGCATATTACCCCCTCCTTCCACTCCTCCGGTAGCTGTTCTATGTCCCAGATCCGGACTATCAACCGGTGTAGGCAATCGGCCAACTTGTCCGGGCCCATTTTGATGAGTTCAGCTGCGATGCCATCCTTCCCAGCCGACTTGTTTCTATTCAGCTGGCGAATGGCTTCCTTAACTTCACTCATCGTTGGGAGTGGCTCCTCTTCGTCGTTGGCTACGCCGGCGATGTACCTTCCCCCACCGTCTTGATTTCCTGCATGTGCCAAGGTTGCCGAAATCACAGAAAAATCCGTAATTTCACAGAATATTGAGCAAATTTTCATCACAGAATCTGTGTCACAGAACACAGAATTTTGAAAAATTCACAGATTTCACAGAATTTTTCAATTTAGAATCGATTTCCATAGTTATGATTTTTTAGCCAATACAAAATTTAGATTTTTTTACCTTAAATTAAAAAAGTATGATGGGGTATGTAATTTTAATTGATTTTGCCAAACTTAAATGTAAAAAAGACCCAATTTATCATGATTTTTCTATGAAAATAAAGGAAAAAGCATCACAGAAAACCATCACAGAATTTTTGGGTAAAATCACAGAAACTCAGATTTTTTTTTCTCAAAAACACAGAATTTTTTTCGGCAACTTTGGCATGTGCGCCGTTCAGGTGTTCATCGAAGTGCTGCTTCCACCTTTTGATCACCTCACGATTGTCCGTCAGGATGCCTTCGTCTTTATCCCTGCACATTTCGGCTTGCGGCACGAAGCCTTTGCGGGATGCGTTGAGTTTCTGATAGAACTTTTGTGTTTCTTGGGAACGATGCTTGACAAGTGAAGTTGGAAGGCCTTCTAAGAACAGGATAAATACGAATTTGTCTTTTTTAATCATGGCACCTTATTCAAGTGAAAATTTTACTAAAAAAATGTTTTTCTGAGAGATTTGTCAGTGCCAAACCGGTTCTAGTTGAATTTTACTACCCAACTGTAAATTCTGTCTAGTTATTCATTACTGATGTTCATAAATAAAAAGTAAGATTCCAATTACAATATATTTGGATTTGTTTTAATTCTCATGAATTCACCCTTTTCTGTTAAAGCTTAGCAAACAAAACATCTTGGAAAAATTTACAGAACAAACTTTCGATATATTACATAATTTGCAAAAGTTATTAAATTTGGATGGATGAACGAAGTCGTTGAAATAGAAATCATGTTACAAATGGTTTAAGTTGTTGTAAAAAAATAATTTAAATTATGATGTTGATATGCTTGGGTTTTTTTACGATTTTGAAACGATTTTGATCTTACTATCTTTCAGAGGCTATCCAAATTCCTCAATATTAAAACTAGAGGCCGCTTGAATGCTCTTCATACCAATGATATGTAGTGACCAAAAACCAATCGGGAAACTTTGAAAAATGTGTGATGGAATTTAAAGATAATGTGTCAAATACCGTACCATTTTGATAATTTTCAAATTGTTATTGTAATTGTTTTTTATACAGTGGCGGTAACCTTTTTTTGTAAAATGATAAGAGACCCGCAAGCCAAAGGGGTATCAGTGCAAAAATGATCGCTTTTGAGTAAATAATGCCAAACGATTCTCTATATTGAATTTTTTAGATTTTTAAAATTATTCTCGCATATTTTTTCGTTCGAAAGAAAATTGCAAATGCTAAAAAAATGTATGGAAAATGGCCCAACACAACAATTTAAAAGCGTGTTTTCTCGAAATAAGTTTTTATACACTTTTACCCCTTTAGCTTATATCACTTCAAAGAGATTTTCAGATCTTGGATTTGAATTTAGTAAGAGTAGATTGAAATATATTTTTCCAAATGATATCCGCATACCAAGAAAAACTATCAATTCTTAGAAAATGGCTTTTCCAAAATGAGCTTCGTGGGCCACAAAAAGTTGGTCGCGGGCCACATGTGGCCCGCGGGTTATGGTTTGGCCACCCATGGTCTAAGTCATTTCTAAAGAAGATTTAATTTGGTTGAAAAAATATTCAAAAATAGTTTTTTAAGACTGGCTACACAAATAGAAGGAATGAATGCCTAAGAAAAAACACTACCAAATACAATTAAACACAGAAAAGATCCATCTTACGGCATGGAACTTAAGATTATCCCCCAAAAGTATGTTTTTATAGTTGATTACTGGTTTAGGAAACTCAGAAATAATTAAATCCAAGAAAAAAAGTACAATGCTTAGCTTATCTTAGCTTAGCTTGATTGGCTACTCACATCCACCTTTAATCATTGAATCCGAAATGCCTCATCATTAAATTTTTTTTTTTATTTTGATTCTGTACATGGTGCTGACTTTTTAAATTGAATGTATTTGAGGAATATATCTTGAATCATATCATTATTATTAATACATTTCGAACTCCATGATCGCAGGCGTGGCTCAGTAGAAATATTTCCACATCGCCAATGGTTGCTACTCTGTGATTGACCGAGGCCATCAATTTTATACAAAGGTCAAAAGAATGGTACTTGGGATTAGTAGTTCATTCTCATTGTACAAAACTGATGCTCTCTTTTTAAACATCAATAACGGCGCCGGCCACGTCCTAGTGGTCAATAGATAGTTGGGAAAAATTTAGAAAGGGATGAAAGATTTAACTCTATGCTTTAGGACCGAGGTCACCTCTGCATCCTAGCAAATAATTTTTTTTCTGGGAAGGGGTGAAAGGATACGATCAGGAGACACTTCTGACAAGTGTAAAGATCTAAACAAACTGCAATTTTTACCTTAATCATATGTTGGTTTCTGGAGGAATGTAAAATATTTATTATGGAGATGTAACGAACGAACAATCAATAGAAAAAATTGTACTGAACATCTTGTTTTCTTGCTTTTATCAAACGATTTTTTTTACATTTTTTATTTTTTTTTTTCAAACAAAACATGAACAAAATTATGTTCAAATCAATAAAAGCTTTTTTTCGATAAATCATAGTGAATAACATTTACCAATAAATCAATCTAATTTTTCTTATGAATGATAGATTTGTTTAAAGAAGTACTGAAAAAACCTATACAGGCTAATTTAACCATTACAAAACAACTTTCCTTCTACTGATGTATTATTGTTGTAGATTTTACAAAACGATAATTTGTAAATCTAAGGAAAAAAAGTACAATGGTAGATAAACATATATTCGGCTTGGGACTGTTTTACGAGTAGATTTCACAAAAGTCTCGTATATACCCGCATAACAGTCCCATAACGGATAATGCTACGGGTCGTAATAAAAGCCAAATCTCGTAAATTTTAGATTTATTATGACAACCTAAAAAACATTTCAACAAACGATTTTTTTCATGCTGAAAGTTGTTGTCATAATTCAAAAATATATTCCAAAACAGAAAACGCTCTTGTTCCCGCTTGATCGTTTTTTTTTTTCATATGAGACTGTTATGCGAGAAGGGGCAGTTCATTCGAGTACAAAAATGTTTTTTTTTGTGTTTCGAGACCTTTTCCTCTCTTCAACGGGAAGCGGGGAAGGAGGAGGGAAGTTTTCATACAATATTTTTGGATCACTTGAGTACTTATTATTTAAATTCAATAGCAGCGGATATTTTTTTCTATGATTGTTTAAGGCTTCTTCCTCATTTCACTGATTCGAAAGAAAGGGGGAAAGAAGCTCCCATACATTTTTTTTAATTACTCGAGTGCTAATCTAGCAAATGGTAACAAATAACCCTCTAAATAAATCAAATTAGAATTCGGTAACAAATTGGGAAGAGTATTTAGATAGAAGAAATATTTATAAGATTATTTGGTTCCCCTCACGGGGTGGGAAAGAGAAGAAAGGTGTCATACGTTTGTTAATTTAACAATTTAACCAAATTTTTCAGGGGAGAGTATAAGGGTATAAGAAATGATTCTATGGTTATTAAAAAAAAACCTTTTCACCTTCCAGTGGGGAATTATTAGTATAATTTATTAGAGACCTTTTAACCACCTGGGTTATTCGGGTCTGTTTCTTATTGGATTTACATTTCTTTATGTTGTTACAATATTGTTAATTAAGTTGGTGATTTTTCGTTCTTGTAATTGACGAAGAAGTCTTGTTTGATTGAGGAAAGAAAATAGTTTTGTCCTTACTTTCAGGCTTCCAGTGGGGAATGAGAGAGGGGAAAAGGAGTTCCGCACAATTTTGGTATAACTTTAGAACTTATTCAACGTATTCGAGTACGAAAAATGTTTCTATTTTTTCAAAGGAGAGATTCCATACAGTACAGAGCCGGGAATGGAGGAGGTTTTATCGCATAGTTGTTATGGCAGTTCGTGGACCCTCCCCACACTGCAAGGGTGAGAGGAAAATAAAAACGAGCTTTCTTAATACCAAATTTAAAACCATTTTTGAAAAACAATTTCAGATCAAGTTTTAAAAAAAATCATTTCAGCGAATCTAATCTTCTTTGTGTTCCAATAATAATTTGATGTGAAAGCTCTTATTGTGAAGATATCGAAAAATTATTCATAGTGATTATAGTTATTTTCACACAATTTATTTTAAGAAAGTGTAGTAAAGTACAACGGGTCAGCTAGTGAATTATAAATTGAACGGAAACACTATTATTCATGTTTTTAAAAAATTGCATTGTTTCTTATATTGAAGAAAAAAGAGTATTTATAATTTTCGGAACAGTCTATATAAGCTATAGTTTGAAGTATCTGACCTTCAATCGAAATATATGTAACCATCACTCAATTCATCCATCCATACATTCGTTAACGATGTTCGAGTTTCAATTTACTACAGAATCGATCAAATGGGCAATCGATGGTTTTGCTCAATACAAATCTCCTGGAAGTGACGGTTTATTTCCAGTTTTGCTTCAAAAAGGTTTCGATCATTTCAAACACATATTAAGAAAAATAATGATAAGCAGTTTTGCTCATGGATATATTCCTAAACTTTGGCGGCAGATAGCCGTGAAATTCATCCCTAAAGGGGGACGATCATCATACGACGAAGCCAAAAGCTTTCGTCCTATTAGTCTAAGTTCATTTCTATTAAAAGCACTTGAACGTTTAATTGATCATCATATCAGGCAAGAATGCCTTGTCCAACATCCGCTTAATGCGACACAACATGCATACCAAACAGGAAAATCAACATTAACTCTTCTGCACAACGTAGTACATAATATTGAAAATAGTTTTTCACAGAAAGAATCATGTCTAGGAGCATTTCTAGACATAGAAGGAGCATTTGATAATGTCTCCTTTACATCAATAATGGATGCGGCACTACTTCATGGAGTGCCTAGTGTAATAACTAACTGGATTAGCGCAATGCTAAGTAACAGGAATCTTCATTCGTCTTTAAGACAGGCTTCAATAACAAAAGTTAGCACACGTGGTTGCCCACAGGGAGGTGTACTATCACCTCTTTTGTGGAACCTAGTTGCAGACGGTTTGTTGAGAAAACTCAATGACCGTGGAATACCAACCTATGGATTCGCAGATGATTATCTTCTGCTGGTAAGAGGTTTGTGCATAAGCACATTATTTGATATAATGCAACAAGCTCTGCGCTCTGTTGAACGATGGTGTTCTCATGTAGTCTTCTCTTTCAGTTAATCCTCTAAAAACTAATATTGTTTTATTTACTAAAAAACGTATCACCCGCGGGGTGCGCCCTCTGCTGTTTTATGGTTCCGAAATCACCGTGTCTAATCAAGTTAAATATTTGGGTGTCATTCTTGACTCCAAATTAAACTGGTCTGATCACATCGAATTCAGAATCAAAAAAGCATGCATGGCTTTCGGACAATGCCGACGTGCAATCGGAAAAAACTGGGGACTCAAACCTAAACATATTCACTGGATTTATTCCACAATAGTAAGACCAATTCTGGCCTATGGGTGTCTAGTGTGGTGGCAGAAAGGAGAAGTTGCAACAGTTCGGACTAAACTAAATCACCTTCCAAGAATGTGTCTTTTGGGGATGTCCGGATCGTTCACTACAACTCCTACTGCAGCACTAGAGGCTCTGTTTTCTATCAAACCTCTACACTTGTTCCTAAAACAGGAAGCCTTCTCATGTGCTTTTCGTCTACAGGCAGTTGGTCTCTGGCTGTCAGGAAATATCGAAAGATCATCGAGTCATACAAATGTGTGGCCTGAATTAGTTAGATTAAACAAGTTTAATCTAGCGCCAAACGATTTAACACTCTCGAGTAGTTTTCCCTACATGGGGTTTAAAGTCAAATTTCCTTCTCCTCAAGAATGGTTATCAGGTTTCGTAGAGGACCAAATGTCCTCTCATATTGTATTCTATACTGACGGTTCATTATCAAACGGCCGTGCAGGTGCAGGAATTTACTGTCACGAGTTGAACATAGAATATGCTCAACCTCTAGGAAAATATTGTACAGTCTTTCAGGCTGAGCTATATGCTATTATGTATGGAGTGCAAATTGCACTTCAAAAGAAAATTATGTTCAGAACAATTTATTTCTGTTCAGATAGCCAAGCAGCTATCAAATCACTCAGTGCTTCCAGTTCTAGATCAAAACTGGTAATCGCATGCCGGAAAGCAATCGAAGAACTTGCTGAAGGCAATGGATTAAACCTTCTATGGGTACCCGGACATAAGGGAATTTTTGGAAACGAATGCGCCGACGAACTCGCTAGAGCTGGGTCGGAAAAGGAATTTTACGGACCAGAGCCGGCTGTCCCAATATCACCATGTTGGTTCAGAAACCAAATCCAAACTTGGTCCTCTAACCAGCATGAACGATACTGGGAAGAGTTGGACACTTGTCGTCAAACTAAATTATTTTTAGAAAACCATCTCCAATCATATCGAGTTACTTATTAACTTTAAATAAATCTCATTGCAGCATCTTGATCAGAGCACTCTCCGGTCATTGTAAACTCAACTATCACATGCACAACATTCAGCGTGCTGAATCTCCAGTATGTGGTAGTTGTGAATCAGATGTGGAAGATCCCTTCCATCTTATATGTAACTGTCCCTCATTTGCCAGACTACGTTTTCGTACTCTGGGATCTTACGCTTTAAGCGAATCTGAGTTTAAGAAATTAAACTTAAAAAACATTCTATCATTCCTTACCGAATGTAGAAAAGAGCTTTAATGCTAATAATCCCTAGTGGAAAGGCTCTATGCCATCTTAAATAGATTGAATTTATTTCTTCCTTTTATAGGTTTTTCAGGTTTCTCAGGTAAATGATGAAATCTTGGATAAAAAAGGCTAGGCACAATTTTCCCGTATGTTTGGATAACGTGCCGCTATTAAGCCTACCCCCATTCTGATACCTGATACCTGAACCATCACTCAATTCATCCATCCATACATTCGTTAACGATGTTCGAGTTTCAATTTAAAAACTCTCCTCAACATTACATAACCAACGGTCAACCCTTTTTCCGAATTTGGGAGCTTTATTTGATATATTGTATCGGTAGCAAACCAACCACCATCATTCACTCGTTCGTCATGATTCAATAAACAAATCAGATAAAGGTGAGCGCAAACGAAGTTGAGTAAGCTCACACAATGGGATGTAAATTCATTTCGGTTCGGTTAGATTTATGCCTCGACAAAGCCATGCAGAAGTATTTCGAAACCGATCGTCACAACAAACCTTCAATCCCTAAATTGAACGACCTCGCACTGCTTTACCACAGGAAATGATCTCATTTTTTTCATTTTGTTTTTTTTTCATTCGAAATAGTTGGTCGACAGTCGAACTTCATTGTGGCAGTGCGTGTACCTACATTAAAAGTATGGACTATAAACTATTTTCGTTAGGAGATATTTTCATCGTTAGACGAATTTGAGGCACATTTTCAATTGTTTTCTTTTATTCAACTTTTGTTACTCAAATGGGTCAACGGATAGTTAACACTAGGTATTGTTTTACAATTTCTGCGACCGCTGGTTTTAAGAAGCCAAATTCTTATTTCTGCATTAACAATTCATTGTTTAAAACTATAGTTGGAGAAAGAATAAGGTAAAGAGAAAAAAGTCTTATACACGAAGATCAATAGATTTAAGGTAAAGGTATAATTCGAACATGTAACAGCGGTTGGTATTAAAAATTACATTATTTGATATGATGTAAATAAAAATACATTTTTAATACGTTCCAAAACGTACGAAATTCTCAATGATAATCCATTTAAAAAAAACCTTTATAGATTTTTTAAAAGTAAATCATATTATTTTAATATAAGACATTATCTATTTGACCCAAGAAAAAACGAAAGATGACAATTAAAATTTAAACGTAAAAAAAAAGAAAATTAATTACGTACAAAAACTGGGTCCCATCAATCAAATAGACCAAAAGCGCGCCGCGGCGTTTTTCTTTCATTTCCCCGTATGCAAGTTTATGCATTAGGGTCATGTGAATCAGCAATGAATTTTTCACATCAAGTATTTTCCTGTTTTATTGTTGTCTTCTGCTGTTCTTCTGCTCAGCACTTGAAAATATCTTTCAACAAAGGAAAATAAAAAACAATCAGTTCAAATTTTGCATTTGTTAGTTACTTTGTTGTAATTTGAATAGGCAAAAGGAATGCTCACCTTTAGAAATATATCTTTATTCAACCTATACTTCATAAGACATTGAAAACTAACAGCTCCAAACTTATCAAAATTTATGTACCTAGATTTAAAATGTGTTTGTCTACCCAAGCCAAGTCTTTTTTTTAAGTTAGACAAACTTAAATTATGCAAGACTAAGGATCTTGGAAGTAGAGTTGCTGTTCGTACCAACCTACTAATAATTTTCCCTGTTCAAAAACCGGGCCTTGTTCAACATTGTTTCCAGTTGGTAAGTAAATTACCGAACGTAATGGAACATGTTAGTAGTTTCCTTGTGCATTGGTCCAATAAACGGCCCGAGAGGCACTAGCTCAGTATTTGCGCCATACCTACGTGGATGCCATAATTGTTTACATTCACTGCACAGTGGTGCAGAACATCAATCTAGCTGTACGAAATTAATAGCGCCCAGGGATGAAGAGATAGACATTTGATGTCTTCAGCAACATTGTTCAGTTTTACAAGGAGCATATTCAAGCATCAAAATTTTTGCCGAGGGGTCCACCGATAGCGAGTTAAAAATGCTAACTTTTTTGTTCTTCAAATTAGAGCTTTGATGTCTTTGACAAAGTTGTTCATCTGATCAAAATACATAAGTTTGTTGAATATGTCAACGTCCTATCACATCACCCTCAGGAGTTACAGTCAACGTAAAAAAAATCTCTTCAAAAAAACAGTTTTTTGAACCTGACACGTTGTAGGTTGGATAAAATGGTTCGCTGTCTTTGAAGCAAAGTTGTAACAAGCTACGACCTACATTTGTCTCATACATTATGAAGGGTTTAGAAGTTGCTGAAGCTCTATAGAAAGCATTTAGTGTATTTTATTGGCAATTTTGGAAGACTCGTCCATCGAAAAGTGCACATTTTCGCAACACCCTCTTTTTTGTGATTATTTTTGATGATAAGTGGAACCATTTCCATTTGAAATTAGTGCGGAAACCGGTGGAACTAGTAGAGATTTGAATGATTGAAAATACACATTTTATGAAAAAATTGCCTATTTTACTTATAGAAAAAACGTTAAAATATTTAGTTGATTAATAAAATGTTGCAGTTTTCTTTTATATAGTTTGTTTGATTAAAAGACATTTAAATTTGATTTTTCAAATCATTTAAACCTCAAAAAAACAAATGGAACTTATCTGTTAAATTTGGTAGAGCACTAAATTAGTATTTGATATCACTTAAATGAATAATAGAATTTTGTCATTACAATATAACTGCTTCAACAGGTTCCAAGTAACTGTATCCAAGTAACCAATCTTAAAAGCAATTTGCTTTTGTCTTTTCATTGAGTCATAAGTTTTTATCGAATTTAAATGACTTTAAAAAAAAAACAAAATATATAAAAGAAAACTGCAACATTTTATTAATCAATTAAATGTTTTAACGTTTTTTCTATAAGTATTAAAAACAGGTAATTTTTACATAAAATGTGTATTTTCAATCATTCAAATCTCTACTAGTTCCACCGATTTCCACGCTAATTTCAAATGGAAATGGTTCCGCTTATCATCAAAAATAATCACAAAAAAGGGGGTGTTGCGAAAATGTGCACTTTTCGATGAACGAGCCTTCCAAAATTGCCAATAAAATACACTAGATGCTTTCTATAGAGCTTCAGCAACTTCTAAACCCATCATAATGTATGAGACAAATGTAGATCGTGGCTTGTTACAAATTTGTTTCAAAGACAGCGAACCATTTTATCCAACCTACAACGTGTCAGGTTCAAAAAACTGTTTTTTGAAGAGATTTTTTTTACTTTGACTGTAACTCCTGAAGGTGATGTGATAGGACGTTGACATATTCAACAAACTTATGTATTTTGATCAGATGAACAACTTTGTCGAAGACATCAAAGCTCTAATTTGAAAAACAAAAAAGTTAGCATTTTTAACTCGCTATCGGTGAACCCCTCGGCAAAAATTTTGATACTAGAATATGCTCCTTGTAAAACTGAACAATGTTGCTGAAGACATCAAATGTCTATCTCTTTATCCCTGGGCGCTATTAATTTCGTACAGCTAGATTGATGTTCTGCACCACTGTGCACTGGTTGTAGGCCGCTACCGAATGGGTTGTACGATCTGTTTCTAATGGTAACAGTAATTTCAATTTTTTTTCCTCAAAAATGGTTGAATACGATTATGTAAGATTTTTGATGACTTACCGAAAAAAATATGAATTCAAAGTAAGTTAAGCATCAAATTATATCTACCATGTAACTTCAAAATTATGAAACTCTTCACTTTCGAACCACATCCGGAAATGAACCAGATTCGCTAGATTGGTTGGATGCGGTAACACTTGGACAGGCAGTTCTGGCGCCCCGGACTTATCCCAGCTCTTTTGATGCACTTGACTTCGACTTGCGAGTCACTTTCGTTCATCTGACGGACCAACCGGTTTAGAAGAAGTCGATACTTTTTCATTGCCTTACAAGACGTTTGTCAGCGCAGATATTGCACCACAAGCAACTTGGAATGGGGAAAAGCTAAACTGCTACATCTAAGTACCTACATATGATTGCGCCATCTCGCATCAGCTCTCCCGGTCTGCTAATTATATGGAACGTTGAATCTCGTATAATGTTTTATTTATTTTCCTGTACACGTTTGATTGACAGCTTTAGATTCGTTAACATCGTTATTCTATCTACGCGAAACTGTTGGATTACAACCCAAAAAGATTGTCTCAATGTAACAACAGAAAGCCTTTTAAAGTTTCTCATATTCATTCATCCATTGACATATCAACTACAAACAAAATAAAAAGCATTTATGCATTTCCGAAGCCCAGGAGTATCATAGAAATCTATATATATAAAAATGAATTTCTGTCTGTCTGTCTGTCTGTCTTTCTGTCTGTTCCCTATAGACGCGAAAACTACTGAACCGATTTACGTGAAACTTGGCAGGGTGAGGTATTGGAGGCCGGGGAAGGTTCCTATTGTGGTTTGGAATCCCACCCCCTAACAGGAAGGGGGGGAGGGGCCTCCCAAACAAAAGACTATTTTATGCATAACTCGAGAACCAATCAAGCAAGAATGACTGTAATTTCATAAAACGGAGAGTTGCTGAGTAGCGCCAACCGAAGTTTTAGGCGACTGTTCATGCGAATGCGAATGCGAATGCGAACTCGAGAACCAATCAAGCAAATGGTATCAAATTTGGCATGGGGTGGTATTTGAGGACGGGGAATATTTCAATGAATATTAGGTACTCCTCCCTTCTCTCGGTGGGGTGATAGAAAGGGGGGAGGGGGACTACCTTACAATTTTTCATATAACTCGAAAACTAATAAAGATATTGGAACCAAATTTGGCATGGAAAGGTATTTTGATACGAGTAATATTTCAATGATTATTTTAGACCCCTCCCTCTTTGCAGTTGAAAGGGGGAGGGGACCTCTTTCATATTTTTTTTAAATAACTCAAAAACTAATAAAGCAAATGGAATCAAATTCTGCCTGGGAAGGTATTTGGTTACGAAAAATATTTCTATCATTATTTGAGAACCCTCATTTTTTCCAGTAGGGAGATATAAAGGGAAGAGGGGCCCTCTTTTTAATTTTTAACATAACTCAAAAACGAATCAAGCAAATAGAACCTAATTTGGCATGGGCGGATATTTGGGAACGTGACATGTTCTAATGATTGTTTTAGACCGCTTCCTTCTACCAGCGATACAATTTTTATTGCATAATTCAAGAACTACACCAGCAAATGGAACCAAATTTGGCATAGGACGATACTTGGGTACGAGAAATGCTTCTATGAATATTTGGTATTCCTCACTCCTTCAAAGGGGGAGAAGAGGTCTCCCTTACAATTTTCAGTATAACTGGAGAGCTGATCCAGCAAATTTAACCAAATTTGGCATGTGAGGGTATTTGGATACGAGAAATGTTTCTATTATAAATTGAAGCCCCTCTTTTTTCAGCGGAAAGATATAAAGGGGGAAAGGGGAGCTTCCATACAATTCTTTAGCATTACTCGAGAATTATTAGAGCAAATGAAATAAAATTTGGTATCAAAAAGTATTTGAGTACAAAAAATACTTTTGTGGATATTAAGTTCTCACCTCTCCATTCAATGAGGAGAACGAAAGGGAGATGGTACTCCCTTTCAAGTTTATGCATAACTCTAAAATTTTTAACGCAAATAAAACCAAATTTGGCATGGGATGGTAGTTCAATACGAGAATTTTTTTTATGTCAATCAATTCCTTTCTTGCAGTGAGATGATAGAATTGGGAATAAAGGTAGGGAAGAGGAAAGCTTACATTTAACTTTTTTTTTTACAAAACCCGAGAAATGGACAAAACGTAACATGGAAAATCATTTTTGTATGATTCTATGATTATCTGACACACCATCCTCCTTCCAGGGAGTAGGTACATAGGAGGAGGGAGGTGAGCCCAATACAATTTTGTTAGCATAAGTTCTCAATTTATGCTAACGAAGCCAACAAATGGAAGTAAATATGGCATGGAAAGGTATTTCCCTTACGCTTTACAGTGTAGAGAGTAGAAGAAATTTTTTTTTGTAAAGCTTTAAAATGTATCAACCAATGAAACTATATTTGATATGAGAAGATTTTAGGGCTGGAAAAAAATGTGTATGATTATTTAAGACCACGACCTCCATTCAGCAGGGGGTGAAGGGAAGGACAGGGGGGCTCTCTTATCAGTTTTTTTTAGCATAAATCCAGAACATATCAAGCAAAAACAACCATATTTTATAAGTTAGATTGTTTGCGTACGATTAATTTGAGACCCTCTTTTTTAAGAGTGAAGCTTAAAGAAACAGATTAAAATTATCAGATCTTCAACACAAATTTATAGATCAAGATTCAGAAAATAAGTTTAAGACATCTTTGTGTTACAATTCAAAACTCCAGCTGCAGCTCTCATATAGCGGTTGCTTATTAATTATATTATAATTTGATTTAAAATAATGCCAACAAAACAATATAAATTTGAATAATTTCTGAAAATATCATTTGTTTTTGAGAGGTGTAGCAAAGCACACCGGGTCAGCTAGTCTATATATATAAAAATGAATTTCTGTCTGTCTGTCTGTCTGTTCCCTATAGACTCGAAAACTACTGAACCGATTTACGTGAAACTTGGCAGGTGGGGGTATTGGAGCCTAGGGAAGGTTCCTATTATGGTTTGAGACCCCTCCCTTTAATATGAAGGGGGGAGGGGGCCTTTCGTATAAAAGTTATAAGTCTTCATAACTCGAGAACTGATCAAGCAAATCGAGTAAAACTTGGCATGGGAGGGTATTTGGGTACGAGGAATGTTGTTAAGAATATTTGGAACCCCTCCCTCCTTCCAGTGAGGAGATATAAAGGAAGGAGGGGGTCTACCTTACAATTTTTAACATAACTGGAGAACTAATCAAGCTAATGGAACCAAATTTGGCATGGGAGGGTAGGGGAATACGAGGAATGGGTCTATGATTATTTCAGACTCCTCCCTCCTTTCAGTGAAGATACAGGAAGGAAGGAGGGGGCTTTCATACCTTTTTAATTGTTTAACTTGGAAACTATTCAATCAAATGAAACCAAATTTGGCTGGAAGTTTATTTGGGTACGATAAATAGTTCTTTGAATACCCTTCCCTCCTTACAGTGAGGAGATAAAAAGTGGAAGGGGGGGGGGGGGCGGGGCTCCATTAAAATTTTCAGCATAATTGAATAGCGAATCAAGCAAATGGAACCAAATTTGGTGTGGGAAGGTATTTGATTACGAGAAATGTTTCTATGATATTTTGAGAACTCTCCGTTCTTCAAGTTTTATAATCTTAAGGGAGGAGGGTGCTCACATACACTTTTTACATCACTCGGGAACTTACCCAGCAAATCAAAACGAAATTTGGTTTGTAAGGGTATTTGAGCACATGGAAAACTTCTGTGAATATTTGGTACTACTGTCTTCTTCCAGTTGCGTGATAGGGAGGAGAGAGGGGGCTTCTATACAGTTTTTCGCATAACTTGAGCAAATGAAAACAACTTTGGCATGGGAAAGCATTTGGATACGTAAAAAGGTAATTAGCTTATTTGAGACTTCTTTCTCCTTCAATTGGGGATACAGTTAGAGAAGACGGGAGCTCATATACGATTAAGTTGCATAAACCAAGCACTTATCTAACAAATGGAACCAAATATGACATGGGAACAATCTAACAATCGAGCAAATGGACCAGAATTAGGCATGAGAATGTATTTGAATACACGAAATGTTTGATCTTGATCCCCTCCTTCCAGGTAGGGAAGGTAGGCAGCAAGAGGGGCTCCGATACAAATTTTATGGCACAACTCGACAACTTATAAAGCAAACGAAACAAAATTTTGCATGGGAGGGTAGTCGAGTACAAGAAATGTTTTTTTCGGTGATTTAGCACACCTCTCTCCATTCAGTGGAACGATATAACGGAAAGAGGGTCACTCATACATTTTTTTTTTTTAAATATTTTGATAACTAATCGAGTAAATGGAAAAATTTGCGTGGAAAAATATTTGTGAACGGGTAATGTTGTTTCGATGGTTTGAGACTCCCTTCTCCTGCCAGAGGGGAGATATAAAGTGGGGAGAGGATCACCCATTTTTAGTAGCTCGAGAGCTTATCGAGAATGACGCCATATATGACATGAAATCGTATTTGTAATGTTATGTTATGAGACCCCATTCCTTCCATTAGGGCTAAAGAAATGATGGAGGAGGTCACTCTCACAATTTGTATAATAATTCGAGAACGAATAGGTAAAATAAGTGTCTCGTGATGTTATTTTGTTACAAAAACTTTTCTAGGATAGTTTGAGACCCGCTCTACAAATAAGGAGACACCGAAGATTCCATACATAAAAAAAATTTGGCATAAGCTATAAATTTATGAGGCAAAGAAATCCAGAGTCATGAAAGGATTGAAACACGGATTCAAAAATAAATGAATTAAGATTTAAAAAAACGTTGCAATTTTTTTTTTGAAAAATCATTTTTATGATATTGAAATTGAATTTAGAATTTTGTGCAAATAAATGAAAAGTTAAATAACTAGGGACCACAAAATTCAATAACTTTTGGAAGGTGTAGCAAAGCACACCGGGTCAGCTAGTCCAATATAAAAGCGAGTACTTTTTTTTGACAAAAATTGTTGAAAATATTTAAAAATTGAAGTATTTATAGATTTTCAAGAGAAATATCTGGAAACAACAAAATTCAATAATTTAATTGGAAGTATTTTGGAATGATGAAAAGATAAGTCTACAACTATTTCAGAAATCGTTCAAGGAAGTTTTTGAGTGTTCGATACCTAAAATTTAAATCATTCAACAGCTCTTAACTGTTATCGAAATGCAGTCTTCGGATGAAATATTTTTCATAATTTAGACTTTAAGAAAACCTTATTTTGAAAGAAATTGACCGACGGGAAACAAAGTTATTGATGTAAGACTGTTTCACGTTTCTCCCGAACAAAATCCCATACAAACTTCAGGCTTGTTGAGCGACCCCTTCCCGTGATCTGCTGGCCCAAATTTGGCATGAGATCTTGTACTAGGCCTAGGATCAATTTTAGCTTGCAGCGCATATCTTTTTCAAAATTTGAGTCATTTGGGGCACTCTAGTGTCCATTTCTAGGCCATTTTAACGTTCCCGGGAATTGGGAAATCTTACGATCTTTTTCTCGGGAAAAATTGAAAAATAAGATTTCATACGAAAAATAAGATGACTTACGAAACCTTAGGTATCTATATGGTATTTTTTTATTTCGAAGTAGTAATATTGTTAAACATTTTTTATTTATTTTAATGCCCTAAAAATTTAATATTACATTGTCAAAAAAAAAAAATAAATAAATTAAAGTTAAAAATATTGAAAAATATCTTCTTAGGCATAAATTTCAAATAACCGGTAACTAAGGTAATTTACACCGATTTTGTGTTTAACTTCTGTTCAAATTCATCCGGTAGACGTTTCAAAAAATAATGTTTAATATCATGCAAAAACATTAATTGATCAGTGTAGGTACTTAGAAATAGAATCGAATATGAATTCAAAAACATAGTGTACCTATTAGTATTTTCACCGACAATATTAACTGCTTCTTGCTGCAAAAATTTGAAATAATTGAGAAAGATTTTTCCCTATCGATAGAAGTTGGTTTGCTTGACTTCTAGTAATTTATCAAATCTTCTTATTTTTTCGATAACTATCCATTTGTTTCAAAGTTTCAACTGTCAACGGTTTGCGGATAGGAAGCTCGTAATAATGAGCATTGCAAGACAGAACATTACTATTCTTCTCGTAACGTTTTTTTAATGGCATTGTTTGGTATAATAGATTATTTGCCGTTTTTTTTACTTTTACTCTTAATTGTAAAAAAAAAATCAAATTGAATATATTAACTAGTTTAAAAATTTCTTATAGTCTTACTCAGAGCGTAAAAACTTCACCGTCATCAGTCATAAAACTGTGACTGTGAAAAAATTAAAGCAGTCGCATTCATAACAGACGCCTTCAAATGAGTAACCAAGCAAACAAACTTGCCTCAACCTTCAGTCAAATGAAGCGTCGGAAAAATCATAGTCGCCGTCAGCCCGTCGTCGTCTTTTTGACTGTGACGGGATATTGTTTAGATTAAAAAAAATTTAAGACGACATCGAAAAGGACACGTTCATCATTAGTCATGCCATGCCTGAGGCAACTGAAACCCGTTACCGGGTTTCGGTTCAGATAGACATACAATGGAATGGAAACGTTTTCAACTAAGTTTCCGTTTTTGGAGATCAGTTCACTTGCATGCAACTATCTCGACCGAGGAGAACTCCGTAGGGACTCAAAAGGACAAATCGACCTTGCGGCTGTACGATCCTTCTTTTATTTGTGCTTTTTATTTAGCCTTTCAAAATGTTTTGTAGTATTATTCAAATCTGAATTTCATTTGTCCTCGATACTGGCAATTAGTCCAACAAGCAATACATACACTCGAAATTTTTCGAATCATACACAAATGCTTTCAACCGACGCCGTCATCTTGCTTGACGACCGTCGTTTGAAAAATAACATGACTTACGTGAACAGAAATCCATGACGATAGTCATGCTTTTCCAGTCACTTGAAGCATGACTGGTAGTCAAATGAGATCTAAAACGTGATGGTGAAGGAAAATCAGCAACCACGTCAACTATGATGTTTGAAAAGTTGATGCTCTGGCTTACTGAACCATATAGGTATCAAGTAAGAACAATAATTTTCCTTGCTGAATTTTGGTCGTTTTAACTTATTTAATGTGGCTTTATTTGTTAAGTTCGGGAATTCCCTGGATTTTTCAGAGTTTCTCGGGATTCCAGATAGAGTGTCCATTTTCCGGCCAATTTTACGTTCCCGGGAATCGGGAAATCTGATCACCCTATTCCCGGGAATTCCCGGGATCCCGGGAAAAATTTAAATAGAAGATTATAACCCCTTTTTACTGAATATGTGCGAAATCAGAGATATGTGGGATTCTGTACTTACTTTTTAAGCCTTATCCTTTATTGTAAAACATATATAACTATTTAAATATCTCAAAAAACAATAAGCAATTATTAAACCAAAAAAAAAATACAAAGGAAGAATGACCAAGCTGGTTAAAATCGTCTATTAATAAACAAAATGGAATAGAATAAAATAGAATAGAAAATTGTTACTATTACAGCAGACGGTTAAAGAATAATGATCAAGTATATGTTTCACATTGACTTTGATTAATTTAAAATAAAAAATAAATAAAAAAGTGATTAAAACTATGTTTTTGGATGTTTTCAAAAACGAACGGTTAAAACGGATCCGCATTCGCATTCGCATGAACAGTCGCCAAAAAATTTGATTGGCGCTACTCATCAACTCTCCGTTTTATGACATTATGGTCATTCGGAAGTGTAACATCTTCTCTTTCGAGATTGTGAGTGTGGTGTGGAAGGGTCCCAAAGAAGCTAGATCTTCCATTTCGTTGCCTCAGACTATGAAATCTCTTAAAAGCGGTTTAAACGAATGTAGCCAAAATCGACTGTTGCCTAAATCAACTTTAACCAACATAATAGACTGCTTCTTGCTGCAAAAATTGGATAAAATTAAGAAAGATTTTTTACTATTGATAGAAGTTGATTATCTAGACTTCAGGTTATAGTAAATATTCAGACAACTGAACCGCTGCACTTATGTTTCAAAAAGTGTCCTTTCTCTGTCAATTATATTTTTTTTTGTCCACAGTGAGCAAAACGATAGTTTAAATGATGAATATTGCTAAATAGATCATTCAATCTTTTCTTGTGGTGTTATATTGTTGCTTTTACATATTCGTTATTTTTTTCATTTGCAGCGCAAGGTTTTCTTAAAAACCCTTTTTCAATTTTGTTTTGTTAATGTCCATGCTTTAACAATCTTTAGAAAATAAATACTAAATAGAAACAGTGCTGTAAAGAAATACAACGCCCAAAAATCTTGAAAACATTTTTGCATGGTAAAATTATCAAAATGAGCTACAAGTGTTGAAATTTCTACCACTTTTTCCCAACACCAGTAAACTTGCTCTTAACCCTTCGTTTCATAAAGTAACAAATTTGCAACAATTAATTAAAGCGGTTGTAACTTTTGCAGAAAGCCAAATAGTCAACTTTTTTCTTCACGGCAATAATATATCTAATTTCAAGATAACGTTGAATAAAAAAAAAAGACTTTTTTGTGTATATATATACAAACTAGACCTATTTGAATCTGAAAACCATCCAAAAGATACAGGAACAAAGGAGGAATGAAGCGTGGAGTTCCCTGTCAAACACTTCATATGAATTTATAGGGTTTTGGTTATTGTGATTTTCTTTATAGAAAATATAGAAGCAAAAAAAAATTGATAATTCAGAAAGGGCTTACTAAATCAAAGATAAACGATGATTACGGATGATTCAGAACGCAGCAATAGGATCACGTGATGTTGTGGAATCTGCCGGCATCGCTTCTTCTGAGAAAACGAGACTAAATAGTAATTCTTCTTTTGGGTTGGCCATTGGTCAGTTGCACTTCTCGAACTTTGACCATCATAAGCTCCCATCTTCGAATATTTCACATATATATCTGAGATTTCAGAAAATTTTCCTGTCAAAAAACTTGACCGCTTTCTTCGCCCACAGCCTACCAAGTCTCAAAACGTGTTGACAAGGTACACCGTTTTTTTTGTATTCTGAATAACTCATTTTTTTTTATATTAGAATGAGCAATCAGCAGTTTTATTCTGAATCTTTTATTTTGAGTTGCTAATTTTTCAATGATGGGTGGCAATGACCATATACATTTTGTGGATTGACCCAACTAACTGATCGCTGCAATATTTCAGCTCAATCGGACTTGACTTAGGGGTACCTCAAAGCGCTCAAGCTTTGTTTTTTTACCCTCAAAAATCACCTCTAAGGGAGACCAAAGGGAATCGAAAAAATCAAAATTTAAATTTTGGTACCAAAAGCCTCAAAACTGCTTCAAACGTCGAAATCTGGTGATATTCGGAAAAAAAATTTGTCAAAAATCTCTTAAAATTTCAAAAATTACCAAGGAAATTTGTGAATTCAAAATTTTAATTTTAATGCCAAATGATTTTAAAATGCGTGAAACGTCAAGATCTGGTGTTATCTCGTAAAATAATGATATTGGCCAAAATTCATTTTTTTTAATTTAGTCGGTTTTCCGAAAAACGGTCGGTTTAAAAAAAAACCCGAAATTTTTGTTCCAATGTAACACCAGATTACGACATTTAAAAGTCATTTGGTATCAATATTCAAAATTACATTTTCTGAATTTCGTTTGGTCCCTCCTTTGATGGTTTTTGAGGGTAAAAAAACCGAAACCTTGAGCGCTTTGAGTCCGATTGAGCTGAAATTTTGCACAATTCAGTTTTTTTGGCCAATCTACAAATTGTATATGATCGGTTTCCGAAATTCGACATAACCCATTTGATTGCCACCCTACTGCATATGCATTTTATTACCATTCTGAGTTGTGATCTTTATTTCAATTTAAAAAAATCTTATTTTTGTTTTCTTCAGATAAAGATGAATGTTCATCTTCGTTCGCTTATTTTAATCTGGCCATGAAATGATCAAAATATGACATCAATATCTGGCAGAACTCCCAACTTCATTATTTTATAAGGATTTATTTAATGAAATTTTATTCTTTTATGGCTTCTCTGATAAGTCAAAAATGTACCTTGTTTTCAAAATAAATGAGATAAACTTTTAACTCCGTAAACCACAAGGCCAAACACCTCCTCCTACTGTCCCACCATAGGATCGCGTATGTCTTTATGTTAGTTTAGACCTTATATTTGAACTCATCCTTTAATTTACAAATTACTACGATCAATAAAACGGAATACGTACATAATCCTTCTGGTTTATATCCAAAATCTGCATGATGCTTTATCTTGTTTTGAATTCTGTTATCGGTAACATAAATCACTAAATCTTAACCATATAAATATCACCAACACTGACGAGCGTTAATTGAATCCAACTTTCAATTCTTCGAATTAATTAACACCACAGAAAAAAAATCGTTTAACGATCCAATTTCGTATCACAGCTTGTCACACTTCATTACAGCACGTCGCTTGATGCAAATTGCAACGAAATTTTCTCCAATTTACTTCCTCCGGCACTCGTTGTTGGGGCAACATCCAGAGGCTCGTTCGTTTTTCCCCTCAACAAAAACTGGGTATGGAAATCGAGGGGACCGTTAGGAAAATTGCCTCCGAGCAGCAGCAGCCGAATCAAATTCGGGATAAATAGCACGCACTCACTCGTCTCGTAATGACAACAAAAGACCCACGACACCGAATGCGTTGTTTCCTCTACTCCGGGAACATCCAATTTGGATCACGCGGTGGGCAAAGACGACCGAGACGACGACGCAACGACGACGCAACGACGTTTCTACTTCTGGTTACTAAGGAAAAGCCAGCGCGAACATTCCCGGCCGAACGGTGGAATCGAAATGATATGCACACACAACATGACTTCTTGGGGTCCAAAAGAGCGGAAAAAGAGCTCAGCCTTCCTGCTTGCTGGCTTCAGCGACAAGAGAATGTATGTTGAGGGGCTCACGAAGGAATGGAAAGTGGTGTGTGGCGATGGCGTGCCGCGGCCTTCCAGGTGTGCCGCGGAGTGTTGTTGTTGGGGCGTTTGGCTTAGCTTAGCTTAGTATAGTAGTAGGTAGAAGGTGGAGTAGAGTTGTGGTGAATGGCGCTTATGATGATGGCGGGTGGTTAACGATGATGGTGGTGCTTGGCTGACGGTGGCGTTTCTGCCTCGGCCGGCATGGTTTCGGGGGAAATGCGAGTCCCGGACAAGGCGGAAATTTTACCACATACGCCACGTTGCGAGTTACGATTCTGCTAATCCAACTGGGTACAACTAAATAAAAATTTGGAGCTCCTTGTCTTAATTTCTGACATCTAAAGAGAGTTTCCAACAAAAGTTAAAAACAGAAAAAAAACATTAGATACAACCACCTCCAGACGTTGCGTCTGCGTACGAGCTAGCTGGGAATGAATGAATGTTTGACTCAGTTGAAATTGGTTTATCTTTTTTCCTTCTCCCGTAGCTTTCGCTGTTTTAGGCCGACATTAATTTTCTTGATACGTTTTGTCGGTTTGGATCTAGGCAGAGCCGCTTGATTTCCGCCAACCAACGACCGAGAGGCTGAGAAACAAAAACACGAGCCATTGCTCCCCATTTGAATGAGCAGCAATAACAAAAAAAAATTAAAACAACAGTAGGTTTGTGGGCAGTCATCAAAACATATAATGGCTCTCTCGTGGGATTGTTTGATTATTAAAGCGAGTTGCGGTTTTTGTAGAACAGTTTCACTGAAAAACGGGTGGGATTGAAATATCGACTATGGAATAAAAGCATTTTACTGACAACTGAAAATTGTCAAATGAAAACTGAAACACAAAAATGACAAAAATGACAAAAATGACAAAAATGACAAAAATGACAAAAATGACAAAAATGACAAAAATGACAAAAATGACAAAAATGACAAAAATGACAAAAATGACAAAAATGACAAAAATGACAAAAATGACAAAAATGACAAAAATGACAAAAATGACAAAAATGACAAAAATGACAAAAATGACAAAAATGACAAAAATGACAAAAATGACAAAAATGACAAAAATGACAAAAATGACAAAAATGACAAAAATGACAAAAATGACAAAAATGACAAAAATGACAAAAATGACAAAAATGACAAAAATGACAAAAATGACAAAAATGACAAAAATGACAAAAATGACAAAAATGACAAAAATGACAAAAATGACAAAAATGACAAAAATGACAAAAATGACAAAAATGACAAAAATGACAAAAATGACAAAAATGACAAAAATGATAAAAATGACAAAAATGACAAAAATGACAAAAATGACAAAAATGACAAAAATGACAAAAATGACAAAAATGACAAAAATGACAAAAATGACAAAAATGACAAAAATGACAAAAATGACAAAAATGACAAAAATGACAAAAATGACAAAAATGACAAAAATGACAAGAATGACAAAAAATGACAAAAAATTACAAAAATTACAAAAAATACAAAAATGACAAGAATGACAAGAATGACAAAAAATGACAAAAAATGACAAAAATTACAAAAATGACAAAAATGACAAAAATGACAAAAATGATAAAAATGACAAAAATGGCAAAAATGACAAAAATGACAAAAATGACAAATGTCAAAAATGACAAAAATGACAAAAACGACAAAAATGACAAAAATGACAAAAATGACAAAAATGACAAAAATGACAAAAATGACAAAAATGACAAAAATGACAAAAATGACAAAATTGACTAAAAACGACAAAAAACGACAAAAATGACAAAAATGCTAAAAATTACAAAAATTACAAAAATAACAAAAATAACAAAAATTACAAAAATTACAAAAATTACAAAAATTACAAAAATTACAAACATTACAAAAATTACAAAAATTACAAAAATTACCAAAATTACAAACATTACAAAAATTACAAAAATTACAAAAATTACAAAAATTACAAAAATTACAAAAATTACAAAAATTACAAAAATTACAAAAATTACAAAAATTACAAAAATTACAAAAATTACAAAAATTACAAAAATTACAAAAATTACAAAAATGACAAAAATTACAAAAATGACAAAAATTACAAAAATTACAAAAATTACAAAAATTAAAAAAGTAACAAAAATTACAAAAATTACAAAAATTACAAAAATTACAAAAATTACAAAAACTACAAAAATTACAAAAATTACAAAAATTACAAAAATTACAAAAATTACAAAAATTACAAAAATTACAAAAATTACAAAAATTACAAAAATTACAAAAATTACAAAAATTACAAAAATTACAAAAATTAAAAAATTACAAAAATTACAAAAATTACAAAAATTACAAAAATTACAAAAATTACAAAAATTACAAAAATTACAAAAATTACAAAAATTACAAAAATTACAAAAATTACAAAAATTACAAAAATTACAAAAATTACAAAAATTACAAAAATTACAAAAATTACAAAAATTACAAAAATTACAAAAATTACAAAAATTACAAAAATTACAAAAATTACAAAAATTACAAAAATTACAAAAATTACAAAAATTACAAAAATTACAAAAATTACAAAAATTACAAAAATTACAAAAATTACAAAAATTACAAAAATTACAAAAATTACAAAAATTACAAAAATTACAAAAATTACAAAAATTACAAAAATTACAAAAATTACAATAATTACAAAAATAACAAAAATTACAAAAATTACAAAAATTACAAAAATTACAAAAATTACAAAAATTACAAAAATTACAAAAATTACAAAAATTACAAAAATTACAAAAATTACAAAAATTACAAAAATTACAAAAATTACAAAAATTACAAAAATTACAAAAATTACAAAAATCACAAAAATTACAAAAAATACAAAAATTACAAAAATTACAAAAATTACAAAAATTACAAAAATTACAAAAATTACAAAAATTACAATAATTACAAAAATTACAAAAATTACAAAAATTACAAACATTACAAACATTACAAAAATTACAAAAAATACAAAAATAACAAACAAAAATTACAAAAATTTTAAAAATTATAAAAATTATAAAAATGACACAAATTACAAAAATTACAAAAATGACAAAAATTACAAAAACTACAAAAGTTACAAAAATTACAAAAATGACAAAAATGACAAAAATTACAAAAATTACAAAAATTACAAAAATTACAAAAATTACAAAAATTACAAAAATTACAAAAATTACAAAAATTACAAAAATTGCAAAAATTACAAAAATTACAAAAATTACAAAAATTACAAAAATTACAAAAATTACAAAAATTACAAAAATTACAAAAATTACAAAAATTACAAAAATTACAAAAATTACAAAAATTACAAAAATTACAAAAATTACAAAAATTACAAAAATTACAAAAACTACAAAAATTACAAAAATTACAAAAATTACAAAAGTTACAAAAATTACAAAAATTACAAAAATTACAAAAATTACAAAAATTACAAAAATTACAAAAATTACAAAAATTACAAAAATTACAAAAATTACAAAAATTACAAAAATTACAAAAATTACAAAAATTACAAAAATTACAAAAATTACAAAAATTACAAAAATTACAAAAATTACAAAAATTACAAAAATTACAAAAATTACAAAAATTACAAAAATTACAAAAATTACAAAAATTACAAAAATTACAAAAATTACAAAAATTACAAAAATTACAAAAATTACAAAAATTACAAAAATTACAAAAATTACAAAAATTACAAAAATTACAAAAATTACAAAAATTACAAAAATTACAAAAATTACAAAAATTACAAAAATTACAAAAATTACAAAAATTACAAAAAATTCAAAAATGACAAAAATAACAAAAATGACAAAAACGACAAAAAATGATTTCATTTGAAAAACTTTTCATCACATGTTATCTTTTTGTTCCTCACGGGTCTACTACCTTGCAATGGTAGATACAGATAGAATTGTAGCTACCACCAGGAAGGAACACGGAGATAAAATGTGATGAAAAGTTTTTCGAATTAAAAGAACCCTTCCACTCATTTTCGACATCTTTCACCTTATTCCAATCTTCTGTCCGTCTATAATTTTTTAATTTTTAAATATTTTTTCTCAAAGGATATGAAATTTTAGGTCATTTCGCATCAACATTAAAGATTAAAATACCGATTTTCCAAATTTCCTTATTTCCCCCCTTTGGTGATTTTTGCAAATTTGAGCGCTTTGAGGCAACACTTAATCCAGTGCGGTTGTGCTGAAATTTTGCACACATTTCGTTGGGAAAATCTACAAAATTTATATGATCGGTTTTCAAAATTGGGCATGACCCATTTGGCGGCCACCCTAATGTACACTGTACAGATGTTTGAAATGATCACTTCAAGCATAAAATTACGTCCAAAAATGAACGATCACAACACAAAAACCCTTCACATTCCCGTCGTTTTGTTTGGCATATCAACTTAACTTTGAGCAGGCATGTCAAACTCGTTTAGGTGTGCGGGCCGCATTAAAAATTTTCTATGACGTAGAGGGCCGCACCCAAAATCAATTAAATTGGTACATTCAGCTTTAGTTTTTTTGCAGTAATATTTTACATAAAAATCAGTGGTGTTTTTTTTGTGACAATTTAAGAGGTGGCTACGCGGCCCGCATTGACCTAGGCAGCGGGCCGCATGCGGCCCGCGAACCCCCAGTTTGACATGCCTGACTTTGAGCATTTTTGCACTTATCCCCTCTGAATCATCTTTAACTCAATATCCAGAAAAGTACCCGGATTGGATCAAAATCGGTTGAATTTCAGTCCGTTCAACCCGTGAATCGGTTAGAAATCTGACCAGAAATCCAACCGAATTCGGACGAATTCAGTGCTCTGGTGACACAACTTTCCTGACGACGCTAAGTTTTTGCGATTGAGCTGTCAAAATAACCAAATGGTCAGGAGAATCTAACAGAAATCCAATAAAAACCGGACAGATCTAAACTGACAACTAATATTCTGACAGTAATCGGTCCGGTTGCGAATTCGTTCCGATCCGGGTACAAACAGCCTAAAAACGTTGAAAAACAGTTTCACAATTCTTCTCGCTCTATTGCACTGTCATTGTTCCCGGACTTGGACATCGCACGCACATTTAAATCCCGAACGTAGAAAGAAAGCAGAGAACAAGAACAATGAATTTGAACCACCTGTAATAACTTCCGGCAATGCAGCAATAATGGGACGGGAGGCTGACTTTTTCGATTATTATTATGGGCCCGATTGGGATGGGCT
The DNA here is from genome assembly GCF_029784155.1 of Uranotaenia lowii. Taxonomy (NCBI): domain Eukaryota; kingdom Metazoa; phylum Arthropoda; class Insecta; order Diptera; family Culicidae; genus Uranotaenia; species Uranotaenia lowii. The sequence goes on along the minus strand of NC_073692.1, from coordinate 71,731,291 downwards.
CTTCGGTGTGCTGCAAATTGCCGTTCCATGGTTCCATTCCGTGAGATGGCGCATCACGAGCACGTTGACTTGTCTTGCGTTCGAATGTGCCACATAAAACAAGTCACGAGAACAACGAGGCAGTTTCAACTACGATTCACCGGTTAGAGGTCATCGTCCCAGAAGACAGGTTCAAATTGATGATGGGAAAAGAATGAGGGTGTTGGATTAAGTATCCATCCGATTTGAAACCGTTAAATCGTTGCCTAAATTGGTTCAATTTGAAGGTTTCGCTCGATGAATGAGTTGAGTTGAGCCATGGCTTCGGCTGATTGCTAACTGCACATCTAGTTTGAAAAGGTCTCATTCGTGGCTGGGAATCGATTTTCTAGAGGCAGTTGAAACAAAGTAAGATTCAAATGTCAACTACCAGGTGAAGTTCGCTGCAATGTAGAACATTGCTAGAAATCTACTAAGATGTGCAACAGTAGAATCATTTGAGAGAGAATTACTTTATTCAGTAGAAATATGTTTTTCCTCAAAGATGGGGGATGGTTTCTGTGGCATTTGAGTTAAATTGCATAATTTTTCCCTCTCGATTTTGAGCTGCAAAAACTTTCAGTGTGTAAGCGAATGGCTTTGGTTTTTCCACATGATGTGTCGAGTGTAGGCGAAGCTGCATGTCCCAGTCATGTTCCACCTTGTTCGGAAAGTTAGCAGTGTGATGCTCGTTTTCATCACGGAAAACTTCAACGCTAGAATAGAAGACGACCCCGCTGCTATACAAGTTGATGATATGAACGTGTTATGGGGCTTGGAAATTATTGCAGTCAAAGATCACGAAACAAAAGTTGTGAAATTTGATTCAAATGCCATGGGTAGAAACCATCTCCGTTCTTTGAGGGATAGCATTTTTTTTACTGAATCAAGTTATGAAGTGCCTATTGCCACACTTATCTGTCATGATTGTATAGGAAATCTTACAACTTTTCAGTTTAACAAAATGTTATCAGTTAAGCTAAATAAAGCAACACGAAAGAAACACTTACTAAAATTACATTTAATATGATAAGTGTTTAATCTGCATATATTTCACGTGTTTTTGTCCTGAGAGTCAAAATTTTCAAATATCTTCTACGGAAAAAACTTGTTGTTCATTTTGATGTGGATTTTTCATAGCGTCCGAAAACGTATAGTTTGTACATTGAATGATTCAGGTAACCTTCAAATCAATTGTCAAAGAAATTACAAAATTGCTCAGAAAAATGAACATTTTTGTAAAATAAATTTCAAATCCACTTCAAGTACCTACGTAAAATTGATCTAATTAACTTCTCTATACGCAGGTTCAAATAGTATTATTACCTACATAAAAATTGGTTAAGTCGTTCACGAGATACAACTGTTCAAAGTTCCTTCGTAACTTATTTAAAAAAAATCTTGGTAAGTAGAAGTTTTGATAAAAAAAAGTGCACAAATTGCTTAAATGAATCTTTACCTTCTTTCGAAAGTTGTCCCGGAAATAATATCTAACTGATTAAAAAAAACTTATTACACATTTGGGTTCTTTCCCCCTAAGTAGTAGTAATTTAGCACATTTTTTCAGAATACCATCAGATGATACGAGTTACGACAAGAAATCTTCAATCGGTGTTTATACACACTTGATATGGACATACCTCACTTCTACCCTAAGTAAATTTTCTATTTTAACTCGTATTATCTGACAGTCTTCAGAACAAATATTTCAAATGAATAAAAAACTTCTAAAACACATACCTACTCAAAGACATTAGGTGTTATGAATAAGAAAGTAGCAATTGCTTCGATAGCTTTTACTTAGCTCGAACTTTAGAATGGCAAAATTTGAAAGCATTTGCTCAACTAGATATGAAAAAGCAGAGTAGAACATTTACTTTCAACCAGCTCCGGATTAAAAATATGCATGCTATTCGAAGTATTTGACTCACAACACTGCTCGAAAATAGCAATAGCAATTACTAAAGTTTTATTCATATCAGCCATTGTAATAATTTTGCTTGAGGTTAACTGTTGTGCTCGAACTCACAACCTTTAGCTCGGATGACTTGAATTCGGCCGCCTGAGCTATGGACGGGTCTAAAAATGACCACTTAGTGATGTCAGAAATAGTTTTAACACACAGAAAGCAAAATGTAATTATATATGGACACTTTTTAGCAGCATTTTCGCAGAAAATTTGAAAAAAATACTAATTGACATTTGCGAAAGAGTTAACTTACAATTTCGTGTGAAATTTTTAAAATCAAATTTGTATAGCAATCGGTGAATGTGTATAAAAGTTAGGTCCTAAAAGTGGATTTTGCAGTTTCGCTAGAACAAATTATGTCAAATTTCCACACTAACTTGAGGCTCGTTGAGCGGCCCCTCAGAGTTAACCGAATCACCTTAAATTTGGTATGGAGACACTTCTAACAGACCAAGGAACGATTTCAGCCTGCAAGGTTTTGAATCCGGAACATATCCCTATTTTTGGACCACCTTAACACACACACACACATTCATTTTAACATACACCCACATTCATATGTACTGTTACACTGTGTCGATTTGAGGTGATTTTATAATTTCTCAAACCCTGTCTGTGGCAAGGTTGCCAAAAAAATTCTGGGTTTTGACAAAAAAGAAAATCTTGCATTCTGTGCATAGAAGCCAAATTCTGTGACGGTTTTCTGTGGTGCTTTTTATCTGGAATTTCTTTGGAAAATCATGTGAACCATCAACAAATAGGAACATTTTTACAGTTTTATATTTTCAAGAAATTTAGTAAGAAATCCAAAGTTAATGATGATATAATAATTTTTTTTTTAAATACACAATTTCATAACATCTGTGAGGTCGCAGCAAGCCCTCCTAGAAAAAGAACGTGTTTTTCCGACGTCGAGATTTTCTCATTTGGTTTTTTCGTGAAAATACATCTTCAATACATTTTTTTTTTGTTTTTTTTTTTAAATTAATTTATTGACTAAATCTGACCTTTACGTGTACCGCCTTAATTGGTCAAGTGTTGTATTTTTTTTTGTTTGTTTGTTTTGGAGCTTCTTCTTTTAAATACGTGTTAGGGTAGGAGTGACGAGTGTGAAAAACAGAAAATCCGAAAGAGAAAAGAAACATTCAAATCTCTGTCGCCTGAAAATTGGATTACCTGTTTGAATAAGCGTCAAACTTTGGAAGTTTTGGGTGAGATCAATCCATTTTTTTGTTTTTTATGATTCCATATTTACAAATTAAATATTGTCGTTTGTATCCAAAACTTTTATAATCATATGAAGCGTTTGGCTGGGAACTCCACGCTTCATTCCTCTCTTGTTCCTGTTTCTTTTGCGTTTTACATCGCATGGTAGGCCTGGCCATAGAAGTTTCTGCAATGCATTACTTTGTCGAAAAGAAAAATGAGGAACGCAAGTTTTTCATTTTCCGAGGCATACAATTTTTTATTCATGTTTGTGAGAAAAAAAGAAGAACAATAATAATTTATTACATCAGTGAATTCTGTGAATTTTTTGAAAAATCTGTGATCTGTGACAAAATTTTGCTAGAAAATTCTGTGATATTATAGATTTTCTGTGATTTTGAAAACCTTGTCCTGCGGTCTAAAAAGTTTTGTTTTGGTTCATAACTAATGCATGATTTTATACAGAATTTTTAAAATAACGTTTACACAAGTAAATTTGAACTTATATGTTAGTATGGGGAAATCGGATACTTTTTTTCTGAAATATCAACATAATTTTTATTTCATCTGTGGAACCGAGCCTGCTCAAGGTCATTTTGCCAATTTATAAATACTTGAAAGTAAATTTTTCGCTAAAAAAATCTGTCGAAGAACGTAGCTTCGTATCTTGGGTGAAAAATGGGGACATGTCTATTTGCTTTGAAAAACAATAAATTCAATTGACATTACTCTGGTTTCATTTTTGTCATTTTTGCCATTTTTGTCATTTTTGTCATTTTCGTCGTTTTTGTCATTTTTGTCATTTTTGTCATTTTTGTCATTTTTGTCATTTTTGTCATTTTTGTCATTTTTGTCATTTTTGTCATTTTTGTCATTTTTGTCATTTTTGTCATTTTTGTCATTTTTGTCATTTTTGTCATTTTTGTCATTTTTGTCATTTTTGTAATTTTAAGTTTTTAAGTATTCGTTAAGTTAGTTTTAAGCTCATGGAATTTTCTAGCTTGCTTGAAGTTAACTCTTCTAATACCGTCTCGATATGTAAACAAACTGTAAAATAACATTATAACTTAAATCGCCTAGAGCTGGTAAAGCGAGAAATATACCCACATACTTACTCACTCACAAACCACGCGCCGTTTCCTCCAACATCGCATTGTGTCGGATGTGTATTTTAAAGAGCGCCGAAGTGGAAAATTATATTCACATTTTGATCCACTTTTCCCTTGAATGTTCTTCTGGATGTAGCGATCTGCTGGTGGAGTTTTTTTTCGCAACCATTCGATCGGAACTACCGTTAATTTGCTAGGTTGATTTGAATGCAGCGGCTCACGTTATGATTTATTAATCACGTGCTGGAAGGTACGCGCCGTATGAACGAATTAACTTGATTTAATTTTGCACGAAATTGTAACCAATCATAGTGATTGACGCTTGGCGATTTTATTCTACATAAAATTTGAGTAGAGCCTGTCGAGAAGATTTAATCAATTAAGTGTGATGTGTTTGAAGAAAGCGAAAATCAAATCATTCAATTATTCTCTCTCTGTTCAAAATCATTCCTCAGAATATTAATTCATATTGCATCATTGAAAAACATGAAAAAACATGAATAAAATAACGATCGGATCGCTGAGATCGTTTTTGTGGGAAATCGATACGCTACACCGAGCTAGCAATATCGTCCCATTCAATCAAACCGTCTAGTTTTTTTTTTTCTTCAGTCGTTAAAAACCAAGCTAAACCACTGAATAAATCGATGCGGGAATCGATTAGCCTAAAGTTGCAACCAAACGGGTATCCAGCTGTAGGGGAAAAGCAATGATCGATTGATCGAGCCAGGCGGAAAATGCATTCATTCTGTTACGCAATCGGCGCTTCTGAGGGGCTCAGTTGGGTGATGCACTTTTTTCTGCAATCAAAAAGGAAAAAAGAGCAGAATTCAATCAACACACCTTTGATTGGCTCTTTTCAATTTGAATTGGAACGAAACGAGCGTGAGCATGAGCTGTGTTGTTTGATTTGATTACCAACTAATAGCGCAGCAATTTAAAAATAAAACTACAGATCGAATGTTTCTTCATCAACTCAGTGGGATAATGTAGATAATAATAAGTTTTAATTATTATTAGGTGTTTTTTCGTAGCTTTTTACGAAAAATGACATTAGCAGACTATAAACATTAGAGTGCCTCAAATGACCCGACTTTTGAAAACGTTACGCGCTGCAAACTGAAATTGATCCTAGGCATAGTTCAAGATATCATACCAAATTTGGGCCAGATCGGATCTCGGGAAGGGGTCGCTCAACAAGCCTGAAGTTTGTATGGGATTTCGAGATACTTAGTTCGGGAGAAACAAGAAAATCCAGTTTATCTTCAGCCGATTTCTTTTGAATTCGGTTTTTCTTAAGGCATAAACTATGACATTATCCGAAAACTGCAATTTCGATTGGAGTTAAGATAATAAATAGGTAATTAAGCTTCAAAAATGGGCTTTTTAAGGGTGATATAAAAAATTTACAACTCCGTTCTTTTGTCAAATTTTGTATTAAATATCCGAGCAAACCCGAATAGGGAGAAGTAGGCGATTATTGGTTGGTATCGCAAGTTTATTTTTCGTTCCGTGGCGATGAAAAATTTATTATTAGAAATTTAAGTTTTTTTTTCGTGAAATTGTTGATTTTTATTGAATTAATGGATTAAGCGTAGTGATAAATCATTGCATGTTTCTTTGTTTGTGTCCGACCCGATTTTCCTTTGATTTCATCCACCTTCAGCAGCTAACAACGTTGATTGATCCGCTACAAAAGGAAACACACTTCTTACTTCTACAATTGGTGAGTTCGTTCCATGATATTTCTTATTCATAATCACTGAACTGATGTTGCAATCCGGAAATTTATACCTTAGAATTCTCAGGTGCCTACGAAATTTGGAAATTCTGATAATTGATTTATGAAGAAACATGAGTTGAGCCCCCGCATTTTTTGGGGAGCGCAGAGGTGTTTTTTTTTTCTATTGCAAACTACTCTCAACTAAAGAAGTACAATGTCGGAATTATCATCAGGTCAGGTTTCATGTATAAAGTTGTGTTGAAATTACTACGTATTTTGATTTTCAACCAAGTGGCTGGAAGGGAAGTGAGATGCGTTTAAGACAGAAATCGTCGAACGAGATGCGTTTAAGACAGAAAAGTCGCACTATCCGCAGTAACCGATCTGCCTTGGGATTACGATGGAATTTTCCAATCAATAAATTTATGGCGAAAGCGTAATGTAAGTATTAGAAATCGAAGTGGTGTTCTATAAATGTTCTTTTATTTAAAAACGTGAGAGATATTTAACTTGAAACTTACTTAGAAATTCAGATAAATTTCACACGAACGTCATAGTGTAATTCACTTGACCGGTCACATAAGTGAATTCACTTGACCCATCACTTAAAATTCAAATGAAATTACGTACGGCGAGAATTTACTTCAGATGTCACTTATTTTTTAAGTGAAAATATTTTGCGTGTATGGCTACAGTCACCAACTTTTTATTTAATACCGTATTTGTTTATGCCGAGTGTTGCACTAGTGTTGCACTGGTGCACCACTAGGTGCTGTCAAACTGTTTGTTTATTCGGACGGTGTTGCAATGGTTTTGACCTGTCGGAGTTCTGCTTACGGACGGTGGCCCACCGATAATTTTGCCAGTGTTGCGAGAGAGCGTGTGAGTGAGCGAGGTAGCAATACACTGGCGAGGATTTGTGTTTGTTTTTATCGGGTACGGTGGAACACTCCACGAGTGGAGAAAACAAATACAGTATAAGTCTCGATGTTGAAACCACTGATCACACTGACATGACACTTAGAACAAAAATTCAACTATTTTCTGTCTAATTTTTTTTGTCAGATTGTGTAGGCTCGCAATACCGACGGCAGGTGGCGAACCTGAAAAATTTGACGAAAAATGCCCTGTAGGAAAAATGTACCTGTTTAGCCCGATTTTATCGAAGAAATTGCCTGTTTTTTCAAAGTTGGGTGGCATTTCCTAACTGGAATAGCATTTCTTTAAATCGATCGATGCGCACTCTGGAATCGATATTGCGTACTGTTGGAAAAATTATCCAGAAAACGAAATCGAGTGTCCAGTCAGTATGGTCAGTGTTGAAACTTTGACATCTATTGCGCAAAATCTTTTGGAAGAGTTCATTTCAAAAGATGTGTGGTAGTAGAATAATAGTACATAGTACTAATTTTTAGTGTATTCTTTCAATATTTTTTTCATGAGCGAATATCGGCGCTATATCCAAGGTCAATGACCAGGAATGATGGTGCAGAAAAATCTAAATAAATTTTCAGAACAAGATTTGATACATTTACAAAGTATCAGTTGATTCAATTTATTAAGCAATGTTTTGGATTTCTGTGCAAAAAACCTCATTTCCATCCACAGCATGACGAACTCACAAGGGTCTTGATGCTGACTCTTGTTAGTTCGTCCTTCTGTGGATGAACAGTAAATTTTAGCACACTAAAATAATCGATTATGAATGGTAAACCAGCAAAATTTTGCTGGTTTTCAAATTTCCAGCAATTTAAATTGCTGAAAACCATCAGCAAACTCAATTGTTGAAAACCAGTTATCTCAATTGCTGGAAATCAGCATTTTTTTTTTTCAAAAATCAACCGGAAATTTTGGGATTCTAAATTAGATTTTAAATTTAAATATCAATATTAAACCCTCATGACAGTCATTTTTATTATTAGAAATTGATTTGTTCATTTTTGTTGAGCTTCATTAATTTAAATTTTTTTAAACCAAATAAAATAATATCTGCCAGTGGGTTGGTCAAGTTTTGAACATAATGCTCCATCTGAAATATAAATAAAATTATAAGTTTCTTTATGAAATACTTTACCTCTTCAAAAAAATTACCATTGGTTTAAATACTTCATCGCTGGAATTCAGAAGGAAATTAAATTCGATGATTCCACCGTTGCATACACGAGAAACAAAAAAAAAAACACTTATCGCGCGCAACGAAAAATAACTAGCAAAAACAAAAACAAACTTGAGTTTGACAGATCGATTGCTGGTTTTCCAACAATGAAGATCAAGTGATGGAAAAATCAGCAAGAAGAAGAATGTTTGCTGGTTCCCAGCAAAAATGTGATTGCTGGACTTTTCCAGCAATTTGTTTTGCTGGAAAACGAGACAAAAATTTACTGTGTACATCTTAGTGCTGTGCATACATTATAGATGAAGATCATAAGAGCATATAATCCAGTGCTCAAAAATTATAATATTTTTGTCAATTGAAACCACGTTGATTTTTTTTAGGTATTTCAGTAAAGTGTAAAAGAAGATTTATTTTTTGATAAAAAATTAATACTATTGGAACTACGTAACTGTTCCTCATGAAAATTTATTTAGGAAAATACGTCATTTGGTAGAAAAAAAGGGTGCCTATTATGCCCCGGATGCTCATTATGCACTTATCTCCCCTAAACTGTTATTAATTTTGATGAAGATTATTATGTTATTGTTTTTATTTTATTTGAAACATTTTACCATTGTCATGGCATTCTTGTCTTAAAAAACGTTGAGTTTCATGAGTTCCTTACAGTTCGATTGAATTTTGAGCGGTATTGTATATAACAGTATAGAACGTTGTTCTCAAATACTTCACAGCATTATTCCTTGATACACCAGTCTTTTTCTCATAAAATCGTTGAGAGTTAAAAAAAATCCTGGAGGTTTTCATATTTTCAACTGATAAGTCTTCCTTAGCAGAGACAGACTGGATATTCATGATTTATATCATATCCTAATGTTGTAGGGGAAAACTGTACAAGACGCACCAGTTAAGCATAATCGCTATTTACAGCGATACCAATCATCTTAGAACCAAATTAAAAGTTTACGACGATTCAAAGATCAGATTTACGTATTATCAAAAAGAAAAAAAATGATAAAATCACGATTTTGATGATATTTTTGTAAAAAACTTAAACAGCCAGAAAACAACCCGCGGGGTAGAACACCAAAACTAGTGGACAGAACGCACCATACCGAAAGGGTGGTAAGAAAGTAGAGATGTACCGAATAGTGGTATTCGGCGAACGGCCGAATACCGAATATTGACCTTTTCAACTATTCGGCCAAACGAATATTCGGTCGAATATTCTGTTGAGTTTTTAATAGAAATACTTCTATTTCTACTGCTATTTCTAATAAAAATCTTCTATTTCTTCCATCTTATTGTCCTCATGTTTTTAAGTCGATTATTTCTAACCAGATGTAGTAGAGGTCTCTTTGATTTTCAAAATGTCACCATTAGCTGAAAGGACATAAGATGACTTGTCGTTTCTAGGACATTGATCTCAAAAGAGATTGGATTCCAGTGAAATCTGGTACAAAACATGTCAAAACAGGTGTTAAGCTTTTTGAAATTGCGTTTTTTTTTATATCAAATTATATAAATGTCTAATTTTTGCTAGATGTCATCAAAATAGTTGCCGAAAAGAACGATGATCTTAAACCTTAAGCATACAATACTTTCTACGACACTTTTGCGCACGGCCGAGTCTGAACGATTTTTTTTAAAGTTTGTGAAAAAAGGGAAAATCTATGTATTATTCTCAAACATATTAGAGGAAAAACAAATAAAATTACTTGAAATTTAAAGTTTTCATCGAATTACAACAGCAGTGTTCAAATGGTATCAAACGAATAGATTTACTCCAAAAAAAATCGATTAGTAACAGAAAATTTAAAAATTTTAACAGAGGTATTTGATTTGTTTTTATTTGATTCAGAAAAAAATCTGAATGAACTCGGCTAAAATCCGGAAAGTTTAAAAAAAAAAATTGTGGCTATGCCGGTCAGATTTAACATTTCTCGAATTCTTTATTTGGTTTATGGGCAAACCTAGATATATCAAGAAAAATTGAAATTAACGATAATCAAAGTATGAAGCTGTCCACAGTGAAAAATACACGGATGCATAAAAATGTTTAACTGAAACCATAAGTTTTTGATGATTTTGAAGGTTTTTCAACGATACTTTTGGATATTTAATAAATTATCCAACATTTATTGAAAAATTTGAGAAGTCTATTTTTGTAAAAAATTTAAAACATAAATATTCGGCCTATTCGACCTATTCGGCCGAATACCTAGTTCAACTATTCGGTGAGCCGAATATTCGGCTTAACGGTTTTTTGCCGGTATTCGGCGCCGAATATTCGGCCGACCGAATATTCGGTACATCTCTATAAGAAAAGAAACAATGTTTATAAGGAATGTAATAATTGAAACACAAAATGTTTGATTACATGTTCATCGTATTTTTGTAAACTAACCATCCTTTGGCAAAAAATCCCTTACTATTGCTTAACTTATCGAAAATTTCGCTTTTCAAAATACACTTTTTTATAACCTTATAGGTAAAACGCCTTCAGGTAGGCAACGAAATTCAATTTCTTGACTGATATCGCGGCAAACATGGCGGCAGATAATTTTTTCGTGTCGAATATTGGTGCACCTTTTTAACTCTAACAAGGACGAAATTTGTTATAATTATGCATTGATATCGTAATTTTGGAGTCAGCAAATAAAATGAATGTCATTTTGTTTTGATATTTGGGGTTTCTCAAAAGTTAAAAGCATTCAAAATTTGAACCTAAAACACGTAGTCTTGTGGGCATTTTGCCCCAATTTTAATGTGATTGATTTTAGTTAAAATTTGTATGAAGTTAGTAAAATACAAAAAAATATTTATAGTCTTCCGAAAGTGAACGCGAGTGGAAAAACGATAAGGCCAGTTTACCGTAAAACCTTAAATGTTAACCATGAAAAATAATAGGTTTCACGCTGATTCGATTAATCCTTCTGTTTCTAAGAACTAAAGCCGTTTTTGTGAACTTTTCATCTAATAAATGATGAAAAAGCTTGTTTGCTACAATATAAATGAAGAAAAACATCATTCGAAGCCCTAGGTTAGTGTATTTTTGAGAAAGAATGACATGGGCCATCTTACCTCGCTGGAGCGTCTTGTACAGTTCTCCCCTAAATATTCCCATTTTTATTTTTTACTTGCTTCTTAAACCCTTTACTTACCTTTGACATAGTTTAGGTTATTCTCGGAAAGTATTTTCGATAGACAGGAAAATGTATTTAATTTTTAGAAAAGCACATAGCTCCACAAGCACTACTAGCACAGAACTGGTATAAAGTTATCCATTTTTTTTAATTAAACATGAATATCCCCGTTCATCATATCACACAACTCGACTCAAATGCCCTACCCTATCGATGGTATCTAATTTACAAATAATTACTGCACTGAATCCAGATCTACTTTCATCCGATACACGACGACGAATCCCGACGTTATCCGATCACTGAACCGTACCGGGCGATTTTCCAGAACCCACTGACTGGCAAATATGTCGCCGTTTTTTCTCCACCTGATGGATGCCACCCACGTACCTACTTACCAGTTCAGTAGTCGTTGTCGTCCAAATGGCAACATTGAATTGAATTGGTGCGACTGCTGAATGCTGTACCTCTTAACTCTAGTATACTGATAGCCGAGTATTGTTGTTGCTGGTTCTGTTTTTCATTATTGTTAAACAGCGACGCGAATACCCGTTTTCCACGCTACCCATCTCTGTGTGATGCTGATGATGCTCCTCATTTTTTTTTTTGTTATTTTGGGGGCGACAAAGCTTCTGCAATAGAGCGCAGCGCTGATTTAAAATTCCACAACATTTTCTAACCCAACCCCAACATAGTTCAGCCACGATCAGCCTGGCGATGTGGGTGGATAAAGAGAGTTTGCGGGGCGGGGAGATGTTTTGATTATTGTTTTGCCAGTTTGATCTCGCACCCACACTACAGAGAGGCTGTCTGTGAAAATGCCGTCGATCTTCGGTCGGTGGTTGGCCCCATCGATTCATCACCCGGTACGGTGTGGACTGTTGTTGTTGCAGAATTTCTCACAGATCAGCAGTGTGGTGCGGTCCTACAAATTCTGCTCGCTGGGTTACAGTCAGCGTTTCTCATGAGAGTCGTGCAATTCGTTTGCTGACAGAGCCTAACAAATGTCAGATGTTGGCCAAAATGTGACATCTGATTAACCTGACATCATGATCACTCCCCCGATTTGAGAATTGAGTTGAGCTGACATTCTCAGAGAGTGAAACAGTACATGAATCAATAGGAATGTGGAACAAAAAAAAACTTAAAACATTTGGTGTTGTTTAATACATCATTTTAAAGTGTTTGTTTAATTTAACAATTGATTTAAGGATACTAATTGACAGACACTTTAGTGGCGAAAAAACTTAAAACGAAAATAGCTACACATGATGATTCTTGTAATCCGCTTCTTTTTGAGGAAAGGGGGGATGATGTATTGCATTGTATGATAGCATGTGATAGCATTAACTTTAAATTTTTAAACAAGGGTGTCCCATCTAAAATCAATTTCAAATACGAAATGAAGCCCAAAATTTAAAACCCTAGGGTTTTCAGAACAAGAGGCCTACATACAAAATCTATATTGTAACGAGAAAACTGAAACAATTTTCGATAAATTTTAATTAAATTTTTAGCACAAACAATCTTCACGAGATGGTATATTTTTTGATCTGTAAGAAACACTGCAAAACTTTAACCATTTTCAAGAGATTTTCAACAAAAATTTAAATACTTAGAATATTTGACAAAACGAGATGACTCATTAGACTGAATCGATTTGAGGTCATTTTTGAATTTCTCAAACCTGGGATCTTTAAAGCTTCGTTTTAGTTTAAAGCTCATCCATTTCACATGAGTAAATTTCAACTTTTTTGTTTGTGTGGGAAAATTGAATATTTTGTTCAGAAAAATAAACATCATTTTCGTTTCTTCTATGGAATAGGATAATCGGTTTTGTGCCAATTTACACCTAATATCTCTACGGGAAAGTTTTCACTGAACAACTTTTTTGAAGACCGTTACTTCGTATCTTAACAAGACCCATTTACACTTCACGTGAAACTGAACGTGAAGAATCTTATTTCGTCAATAACTCAACAACTCGACGAAACTAGGTTTTGTGACATAGTGGAAACGATGGGGAATGGTTGAAAGATGGAATTCTAGGAGGACTCCTTCTTGAAAATCTGATAGAACTGTTTTTATTCCGATTCTTCCGCCATTATGAAATTTCTGCGGTGAAAACTGGGGGAATCGAAATAAAAACAGTTCTCGAATGTTTGAAAGAACTCAAACGAATGTTTGAAGGAACTGAAATCCGGCTGGGATTTCACCCTTCAATTCCACCATGTTAGTAACGCTTTTTAAGTTATTGATAAAATAAGATTTTTCCACGTTAAATGTGAATGGGCCTTTAGGCAAATAAGTTATTAGCTGTTGAATAGGGGTATGTCGTTTGGCATTGAAAATCAATCAATTCAACTGACATCATTGCTTGTGCCTAGCGGGGTATTGCATGACTACTTTTCAAGGAATACTTCGATATGCACTAGAAGTGATGTCAGTTGAATTGATTGATTTTCAATGCCAAAAGACATATGGGTATGTCATATGGGTGGGTCAACAGCTAATAACTTTTTTGTCCTTATAGGATACTCGGTCTTCAAAGCTTTTTAGACCCCAAAACTCATAATGAGGAATGATTTTTTTTTGGTCAAAATGTGAAACTCTCGGTAGAGTTTTCATGATTTATTGTATAGAAAGACATCGTCTTCTTGAAAAAAGAGAGAATTTGCATATAAAAATTTATTCGAAAACGGAAACAAGTCAACAAACTTTATTTATAAGACGAATCAAATGCACGTCCACGGTTTTTACAAGCATTTCCAATATTTGTCAAAATGATTCGTTCAACAGAACAATACCTTATACAAAAATTCAACGGTTTTATCCGTGGGATGTCAGGGTGTCTTTTCTAATAGAGCAGTGTGGGGTATCATGGGCTGCTTTTTACTTTGCTTCATAACTTCTTTATTATAAAAGATAAAAAAAATTGTAACATTTTTTAAATAAATTAATGTTCATGAGTCCTGACTGTTTAAAAAAAAGTAATTTGTTTTGGATTAAAAAAAATGAGGGGTAATCGTGGGCCACCAAATCCAAGATGACTAGATAACGTGCAGTTTATGAAAAAACTGAAATTTCAGAGTGGCCCACGTTTCCCCATGGCCCACGTTACCTCTCCCCTACAATTTCAAGAAAAAACTCGGCATCTCTGTAGATTGGCCACATCATAGAGCCAACTTTCCCGTACACCCAAAATTCAGCCTCTGTGCCAATGGCGTGTAGTCAATTTCATAGCATCATTGGTACAAGAAGATAACGCGACCGGCACTGATTCGATTTGCGCCCACCGGCATTAACCTCCCAGAGCAACCGAATAGCGTATGTCTGAATGAAACAAAATAAAAACGTTTTCGCGTCCCTCCCCATCGCATCACAAGCCGAAGAAGGATGGAAATAAATACCGGCCAACACCAGGCAGCCAGCGAACCGAGCACTGTGCGTGTGAATGTAGCAAAAGCAACAACAAAAACATCCTTCAATTTACCGGCAAACAACACCAGCCAATCCGCCGGCAAACACGGCTAAGCTGTGCGTGTGTATGTAGCAAAAGCAACAACAAAAACATTCCTTCAATTTACCGGCAAACAACACCAGCCAAGCTGCCCGGCTTTAGCAGCTGTGTATATGTAGCGTGTGTATGTAATAGCAGGCAGTAAGCAAAGCACAGTTCTCATTCAATGGGTTTCCCGTTCCTTCACCCCCGTTCCCTTTCCCGTTTCCATCATAAGACAAAGGAATGCATTGAAAGGAGGCCAAACGCCGGGAAGCCGCCGTTGTACGTTTTTTTGTGATTGATCGGTAACAGAAAGCCTATGACAAATATACCTCGTCCTGCAAGAAGCTCGAATAGTACACTGGTTAGAGTGTCGGACTGGCAAGACGATACAATTGGTGATTTGAGTTCGATTCTCACTACAGCGCTGTAGTTTTAATTTTTATTTTCTTGTTTCTGGGATGAATTATCCAATAGGAAGGAAATCCCATAAAACGTTTTTCTTGTTTCGCTTGAATGTAGTGGTCATCATTTTGGTTGGGAGCCGAGTCCTTATGCCAGATACGGTTTTTCAAACATACCGTCTTCGGCACAGTGCACATTTCAGCGCATTATCGGCACAGAGATATGCTAAATAGGCATTGGATTTTTGCAACCTCTTCTATGGGTGTATCCATCCCACTTATGAGGAAAAAAGGGCGGGTCTAAAGGGTGTGATGAAATTGCCACACAATGAAATTGCTCTAATTTTTTAACCTTGTTAGATAGAATTTAATGAAAATATGGGTGGATTTAGTTCATAGTTCATAGTGCATTGTTTACATGATGTACGTTTTAAAGTCCTGTGATCAAAACTCGCGGAAATGGAGTCGAGAGAACAGCTCGTGCGTGATAAAATCTTGTGCATTCGTCACGAGAACAAGGATCTCTCGCGTCGTTCCATCGCTAAAACATTAGGAATCGCGAATTTCATGGTGTCGCGAGTGATTTAAAGCGGTTCGAGGAACAATTGACCAGCGATCGGAAGCCCAGAAGTGAAGGAAAAAGTATTCCGTACAACACCAAAAATCACAACCCTACGCGGTTGGGGCCTTCAACCGAAACTCGAACACCTCCGTTCGGGATGTGGCTAAGAAGCTGCACCAAAGCCAAAGTTTTGTCCAGAAGGCCCTTAATCGCGACGAGAAGCAGGACAAGTCCGCCAAAACCCGTGCCAGGAAGTTGTATCTCAACATGCTGACGAAAGTTGAATGCTGCATCATGGACGACGAAACATAAGTTAAGGCCGACTTCGAACAGATCCCCGGCAACCTGTTTTTCACGGCTAAGGATAAGTTCAGAGCATGTACGCACTCAAAAGATGTCCAAATTTGCAAATAGAATCCTGGTCTGGCAAGCCATCTGCCCGTGTGGGAAGCGGCCAAGGCCAAGGTGTGGGCATTTGCGTGTGGACTGTAAATAAAATACGAATAAAATGGTAAAATGAAGCTTAATATTTACTTTTCAATACTTGAAAATTTGATCGGCAATCGGATGAAAACTCGAATTTTGCGAATCAATTTTGTGTGTGGCAATTTCATCGTGGACAACCTTTAGAAGAACTTTTTTTTGGATGGTTGGCGAACAAAAAAAAACAAGCATAATTTACAAGTTTTTGCCAATATTTTTTTCTAAGAACTTAAAATTTTACATTTTTGAGCTTAGATGTGTTGAGATTCCTTTAAAAATAAATAATAAATTCAAAAATTTTTATAACAAAGATTTTTAAACAAAATGTTGAAAAAATTTCGAATTTCGAAGATATTTTGAATATAACCAATAAAAATTATCTAGAATTAGCCTTAAAATTAACGGACAACAATATAAAAAAATTAGCAAGAGCACAGTAGTAAAAGTGTATTTTCTATACCACAACGTGTTTCAAAAATTTTAAAAGCATTGCATTCTTCAAATTCTGATTTCAAAATGATTTTCGAATTTAAAACGCACATTACCTTTGCAAGGCCTGAACTTTTTCTGTAATTGCTCAATACAGACCGCCAAGAAGAAAGTGAGAATTATAAAACACTCAGTATTGTTTTTTTTTAATTCCAATTAAACTATTTGCTACCACGTAGAGCCGCGTCACATTTCTGTAACCTATAAAAATCGTATCAAAGTTTTTGAAGTTTTTATTTATTTTTGAAGGAATCTCAACACATCTAAGCTCAAAAATGTAAAATTTGAAGAATTTTGAAAAAAATATTAGCGAAAACATGAAAATTTTCTCGTGTATTTTGTTCGAAAATCCTAAAAAATAGAAAGTTCCCTAGACTCCTCGATTGATTTTTTTTCCTGAATAGTGCGTTGGATAGGGAAAAATCTCTTCTACAATATGTGGCAAACTTTAAGAAATGCCGATTTTTTTCTTTTTAAAGTTAAAAAAAGACACCGTGATGCTAGTTCAAAGTTTTTCATTATATAACCTCCTTGTTCAAATTCTCTATATAACTTAAGATTTGGCATCTCAATTCCAATGAATTTCGCATTTCTGATCGAAAAATGATTTGCCCATCTATTATAGTTCTCAATAAAAACTATAATATATTAATTAGGAACTTAATAATTTAATTTCAAAATCGTAACCCAAATTCGTAATTCAAAATAAAATTTGAAAAAAAAAAACATGTAGAGTACCGTCAACTGGGGTAACATGCAACTATTTTCAACTTCAATGGCATCTAAAAAACTTATGTTCACAGTGCGATTTTCACCCTCCTTAGAAAATGGGGTAACTTGCAACAAACTTTATTTTTAATGAAAATCTCATGAACACGTATGAAAATTTATAGCTTTTAATATCTTTACGATGCCTTAAAGACCATTACGCATGACAACACAAATAGTAGTAATTTTTTGGTCTCTTAAGACTAATTTTCACATTTTTTTTTTCTGAAAATAAGTATGCTGCATACATTTAGGGGTTGAAAAATACTATGAAAAATTCTAAAAGCTGAAATCATAAAAATAAATGTTTGGATGAATGAAATTTCAATGTTTACAAACACGTGATGCAAAACAAAACAAATGTTCGAAAAATATTTTTACACCAACAGTGTTGGT
This sequence comes from Uranotaenia lowii, assembly GCF_029784155.1. Lineage (NCBI taxonomy): Eukaryota > Metazoa > Arthropoda > Insecta > Diptera > Culicidae > Uranotaenia > Uranotaenia lowii. The sequence continues at coordinate 71,713,403 of NC_073692.1, read as the reverse complement.
ATAGCATGAGGAAACCAGTATAAAGTTTGTAGGTAATTTTATCAAGTCAATCCGTCATACTGGGTGAAGTTTTTTTTTGGCATAAAAAAATGTAAAAATTTTAACATTTATTGCTCGATTTTTCAATTTTTTTAGAAAAATAAAAAACTTCAAATAACTAGCTTAAAATGCGGGAAGTTATGTCATCATCATTTTGTTATCGTGAAAAGATAACTTCATTACAATACATTAAATTAAAAATTGATTCAGTGTGGTGTTATATAATTGTTGCATCTAACCCCGCTGTTAATAGAGCATAAATTGGCGTAAAAAATTAGTTAACATCTACAGGGCCTTGGTATAAACTGTTGATTCTGGTAAATCGAATCAAGAAAACACACTTCTGTAAGACTGATTTAAAGTTGGCATGAAGTTCCTTATGCAACCTAAATTGTTACTTGGGGATACTTATACAAAAACCGAGCAAAAATCAGATAAATATTATTTGAGGCCCTTGGAGCCAAAGGGGTATAAGTGCATAAAAGATGTTTTCGAGAAAAAAGCACTTTAAGTTTGTTGTGTTCCAATAAATTCCATAGATATTTTTAATGAAATTTTTCAATGAGTTTGATCTTTTAAACATAAAACAAATCATTTGGCATCATTTTTTTTTAGAAAAACAACGTTTGTTTGACGTTAATTGAGGCGACACATGATTTTTGATTTTTGCACTTATACCCCTTTGGCTCCAAACACATGCACTTATACTAGGGTTGCCATCCGTCCCGGAAAACTTTTACAAAGTTCACTAACTTACACTTGAAAAAATCAAAATTTTGCCTAAATTTTAATTCATTGGTTCAACACAGAAAAGGTTTAAAAAACTTTTTTTTTCTCAAAATAGGCAGCATTTTTCTATTTCATACAAGGCATTACTGAATAAATCTTAGCATTACAGAAAGATTCTGATTCAGTATGGAGAAATTATTGTGTAGGTTGCTTTCAAATGATTGAAGATCCTAATTTTTCGCCGGAATCTTAATTAGTATACAATGATGGAAGTTTTCTTGAGTTTTCAAATGTTTATAACAAATTTGAAATATTTTTGTAACTACACAATGGTTTTATACACGGTATCAAAAACGCCATTGACACATTCCACCGTGACGTGAAATTGCTTTGTCCAGACTTTGCACTGTTATCATTCTAGAAGTCAACCAATTTTTTTGAAAATGAAGAAAATTGTAGCAAACGGTCGCAAATTAAATTTCCTTCAAAATGAATATAATTTGGTCATTATAAAATGTAAGTTGTTTTTGTTGTGATCGATTACTTTTGTGACGTGAATTAACGCTAGAACTGACCATTTTTGACTTTAGTACATACAACATTGATTTCCTATTCTCTCTGTGGAAATAGAATATCGATGTCTTGGAATGAGTTGTAGAAAAAACAATTTCCCACAATTTGATGCACGTAGCTTTTGTATACAACAACAACGAACGAAGTTTTGCTTATTTGAAGTTGTGACGGGAATTCACTCAGTTTAAAACAGGGTAGAACAGGGTAGATGACTGAATTCACTTCACAAAATATAAAGTTATACCGAACCATTCTTTAGAGCTTTCAAATTTTATGTGCACTTTCAAATACGATATTTTGTTGTTCCGACTATTACAAACATAAATTTTCAGTATCTGCATCTAACTTTTTCCTTATTTTGATTGTCACTTGAATAGCAACATATTAAGGGATCATACGTTTAAATGACTACACTGTCTTCATTTAAAAATTAAAAAAAAAATATTTTTTTCAATCTTTTTGAACTTATCAAAAAATCAACTAAATTATGCTCGATTTGTGAAAATCCGACCATCTGGAAGGCAAAAAAGCTTTCAGAGCATATTTTCCATATAAAATTATACAAAATATCAATTTTGTGACGTTAATTCACTCTTTCGCGCTGTTGAAACTCAGCTGGATTCCAACCGATTTCTACAAAATTTAGTGTTTTAGCATCGTCTTATGATTTTCAAAGGAGATCTCATTTTTTTTATGTCAGAAAATGACAAAGTTTTCTCGTAAAATTAAAAATTCCCTTTTTTGACGTAAATTCAACCATTTGCGACTGTTTTTGTTCGCTTTTCAAAACAACTACATTGGATATAAACAAATTCTTCTTTTTTGCATAATGAAGCAGTGTTTTTTGGCTTCCAAAACAAATTCATCCATTTATTTTAATCAATTATTTTGTAAAAGTTGTCAAAAGAACCACTTTTTCTAACAAAAAAGAATTTGATTTTCAAAATCACGAATTATCAAAATTATAGACAAGTTTGAGATTTTTTTTTATACGCAAATGTGTCCATTGACTTGTAGGGCTTATATTTTATTTATATTTTCTCTCAAATAACGTGTTAATTCGCGAGAAACGTAAAAATTAAACGTGTTTATGACAAAAACCAGGAAAAACAGAAGTCATGTAAGAAAAAACTGAACAAAATCAATCCGCGTGAAAAAAAACCTCAGTGTACAATGAACAACTTTAGATGATGCTTGGTTATAAAATTAAGCTGTTTTTATTTTTTTAAGGAATAAAAGATGTTTTTAAGAGTTTTTCAAATGTCCCGCTTTTTTTGGCTGTGTCCCGCTTTTTTATCGTGAAATGTCCCGCTTTTTTCTGAAAGTATCTGGCAAGCCTAACTTATACCCCTTTGCCACCAAATTTATTCACTTATACCCCTTTGCCACCAACAAATTTCCATTTTCAGGTGATTTTGTCTTGTTGATATGATTCAGAAAACAAAGGGATTGAACAAGGTGAAAGTCAAATAATTTATTAACATATTCACATTTTTTACTGTTATGATGGGCAATGTACCCTGGTGCAGTTAATCGAGAGATTTCATGTCTAAAGATCAACCTTGTTTTGTCAGTTTGAGTAAATCTCTTCAAGCAACAATTTTTCATCAGATTAATTATAAAAATAATTCCTGAAAGGTATTTCTCTATGAATTTCCAATCGTTGCATGTTTTCTGCGACTTTTTCTGATAAATTGGACATTGGAAATGGACTTCCGCTTCTTATGAGTTGATGTTTAACAGTACATTTAGTTATGACTAGCACGTCAACGTTAACCCAATCATCTCATACAAATACATATTGAGCCAAGCCCGAAATTTGTGGCATACTCCATAGAATTATGACCAGAAATCAGGGTTTTGGAATTCATTTATTGGAGTTTAGAATAGATAAAATACAAAATTTTGATAATATTTTGTTCACTAGAATTATCACTAAAAGCATTGAAATGATTAACTGTTGATGATAAATTTTTAAAACATGATTTACTTTTCAAAATCAAATTAAATTCCATTTTTTTTATCTTTCGTCTTAATGAAAAAAAAAACGCTTCTTACTGGAAATGACATTTGGGTTTGTGGCAAAGGTGTATAAGTAAATTACTTGGTGGCAAAGGGGTATAAGTGCAGCACTTATACCCCTTTAGCTCCAAACGAAAAGGAAATTTCAGTTAGAAGGATTTTTTCAACGAGATCAAAACATAACAGAATAGTGAAATAAAATTATGATTAAAATAGCATATTATGTTTGATAGTCAAGGATTCGTTCTAGATGGTTATCTCGATTTTTTTCATTTTCTCACTTATACCCCTTTGGCTCCAAGGGCCTCATTTCATTTACGTTGTTTGTATGGAATGTTTTATCCGAAATTTATAAATCAATGCAATACATAAAAAGTCGAAAATGAACGATTTTTTTCAATTTTTTGAAATGTCAAAAGCTTAAAAAGTGGATTTACGCTTATGAGCGTTTCATCAATGTACATAGGTTATTAATAAAACTTAGTATTAATTAAAAACAAAGTTTCTCAGCACCCTTTTTGGTTTTTGAAAAACTTAAATTGCTGCTTCGGCAGGTCTCACATACTTCACATGGGTTGAGCGTCACTGAAGCTGTCGGAAAAATTTGAGCCATTTTCCGCCACCATCCAAGCCATTCGGCGGAACACATTTTTTTTATATGCAGAATAACAATTAACCCTTATTGCCATGCCAGAGCGTTTGTGTTCCACCGTTTCGTTCATCTGTTTTTTTTCTCAGAGGTTGAATTTGGGGCCAAAACATTTTGCCATTATTCAAAAAATATAGATCAGTTCGATATTATTTTATTTTAATTACCTACTGTTAAATTAAATATCAAAAACAACCAAAAATTAGCGGGAATAATGTTCCAACAAAAAAAAAACAATTTATCTCCAGGCATCATCGCGAGTCGCGACAACGAACAAAAATTTCATAGTCAGAAAAAACCAAAAGAAAAAAAATCAGTTGATAGATATGTAATTCCTATGCTAATGACCGCAGATAGCCGCTACATGTGGTGAAAAACAAACATTTTCCGTTCCCACCGCTGTTTAGCACGGTAGCTGGCCTGTTATAACTCCTACTTATCGATTTGGTGCATCAAACTAGTATTTCCCCAGACCCACGGAGCTTTTTGCAGAGATACCTATTCTGTTATCAACTGATCTTCGATAACATCGGCTGGTGGTTCAATGCTTTTCAGAGAGTGGTTTCAATTCAATGAGGAAATTCAAATAGACCCATTGAGAAAAAACTTATACCAGTATTCATTTTTTTTATTTTATACTATAAAAAAATAAATAAAATACAAAACAAAATGTTGGTAAATGGGCGGAGCTCATTTTTATTCAGACAAAACAATTGTGTTAGTTTATAAAAGGAAGAACGTTGTTACAATACAACTATGATTGATAACTATTTGCCTATAAAAATCCTTGCTTATAAACAAAGGATAGAAAAAACGACAGAACAACGGATAGGGTGAAAGTTCTCTATCACGGACATTAGTTTTTGAAGCACTGTTTCATTCTTGATCTTAAGTCACGATCTTCTTCCGGTAACTTTGTTCTTGTCGAAATTGATTTATTTTATTGAAGAAACGTAACAAAATATACTTTTAATTTAATTAGATTGCAAAATTCTGATTTAAGAATGTTTCTGATTCAGATTTTTAAGAACGAAGTGTGTATTGCAGAATTTATTTTGTATTCAAAATGTATTGTCTTGGTAAGATTTGGGATCAATTATAACTTGACCAATTAAAACCACGCACGCATTAAAACCACGAAGGCACGCAAATGTACCGGAATAATTCGCAACTTCCCTCAATTGTGTATTGTCTGGAGTCGCACAGTCAGCAGCAGCTTGAAATTGACCGAGTTAAAATGCTGAATATGTACCTACTGGCTGGCGTGGTAGCCTCAGTTTGTGTTTGGTACCCCTACTTGGTAAACAATAACAATAATAAAAAATAACCGGAGTCACGGTTCAGTTGTGGCACTTGGAAGCATCAGCCGGAGAACATCTGAGCTGATGCATTTTTACCAAATTATTGACCTTAAACCAACGAGAATTTGATCATTGAAACATTTACAGATTTTTTAAACTGAACGTTATCTCGCATTTCTAATATGACAGTGGTAGGCAAATACCTAATCGAAAATGGTAAAAAATACCGAATAAAATTGACAAAATTTACACAAATGATAAAAAGTCAAACATTACAAAAATAGAAAATGTTGCAAATATAATGAAAATTACAATATATAAAAATATTCACTAATGATAAAAGTAAAAATTATGATCAAAATTGAAAATAAAAGAATAAATATGTTTCAGAGTAAATTTTACAAATATTAAAAATATTATATTTTACAAATGACAAAATAGACAAAAATGACAGATATTTTGAAAGTGACAAAAAACAATAACGACAATAAAAATACAGTTAAAATTAAAAAAAAAATGTTACTAGGTATAAATGTAATAAAAATAGCTAAACTATAATAACAACAGAAATTCAAAAATGAGGGGGCCGCACACAAGGGTAAATGCACCTGATAAGCGATCAAAATTATTTGCGGACAGACGGTAAACGGTAGACATTTGATGTCTTCGCAACATTTTTATATTTTTTGATGATCTATCAAATTCTTGAAAGAATAAAGAGATTTTTCCACCTGGAAGGGAGATAAAAAAAATATTTCTTGAAATAAATAGTTTAGAGACTTGATGTCTTCACAAAAGTTGTAGATCTTATTATTTTAAGCAACTTTGTTGAAGACACCATCAAGATCGCAAGAAAATCATAAAAGTTACGAGCATTTTAAAAATAACGAGCATTTTAACAAGTAATTTTGAGTTTTTATTTAATATTTTTTTAGTATACGATTTACAAACTTGGTATATTTGAAAAAGTTGTTCAAATAAGGCGCTTTTTTCTCTCCTTTTATATTTCCTTTCTTAGTTGAAATATTTATTTGAAATGTTCCACAGTATTGTGTGATTCAACAATTTGAACAACTTTCTTAAATACACCAAGTTTGTAATTCGTATAATCAAAAAGATATTAAATAAAAACTCAAAATTACTTGTTAAAATGCTCGTTATTTATAAAATGCTCTTATCTTTTATGATTTTCTAATAATTTCAAGAAATATTTTTTTTATTTCCCTTCCAGGTGGAAAAAGCTCTTTATTCTTTCAAGAACTTGATAGATCATCAAAAAATATAAAAATGTTGCGAAGACATCAAATGTCCACCGTTTACCGTTTGTCCGCAAATAATTTTGATCGCTTATCAGGTGCATTTACTCCTGTGTGGGCCGTTCACTTACCACTTAAACAAAAATGTGAGATTTGAACGCCTCCATTTCCCCAACCCCTCTATTTTAGATTTTGACTCGTGGACGATTTGAGACAAATATCTAACAATTGAAAAAACTCCTTTTTTGATGTTTGATCTTGAAATAGCTTATCTGATAAGGCAACTTATCCGTAATTTAAGCTTGAATTATGATGGAAATCAATAATCCAAAAATTATTTTAAAAAAATCAAATACAGATATGACTGGAATGACTAAGATACAAACATAACAGAAAAATAAAAATAATACAATAATTACAAATAAGGACAAAAATGTCAGAAATTACAAAAATGACAAAAAAAAACGACTAACATCGCAAAAAAGATCTGAAATGAATAAAATCACAAAAATGTCAGAAACTTCAAAAATTTCATAAATTTGTCATTCTTGTCAATTTGGTCATTTTTATCGTTTTTGGCATTGTTATATTTTTTTTCTCATTTTGTAATTTTGACAGTTTCGCATATTTGATCTTTCAGTATTTTTATAAAGTTTGTGAGTTTTGTGAATTGTATTTGTTAGGAATTTTTTAATACTTAAATGACAGGAAAGAAAATAAAAAGATTCATTTGATCCAATATTAAACTGATGAAAATTTACCGTCCCAGAAAGTTTATTTTCAATAAAAATAGATTTTTTTTCTCTCATTTACCTCAAATCTCGAGGTTTTATAGATGTTTGAATTATTTTTTTTTCTTTTCAAATTTCATACATTTTGAATATTTTTATTTCCAGTAAAAGATAAACTAACAGCGACAGTCATTGATGTTCAAAATATATGTCTTCTTAAAAGCTGCGGTTTAAGCCGTTCAAATACTTGTTTTAATAGAAATAAATTCAAACTTTCTAATGCATTTCAATTGTTTAAATTACTTAGAAATAATCATAAGTTTTTCTTTGGTGATTTTTTACTTTTTAAATACACAGATGTATTAAAGCATAATGGCATTTGTAATTCCCTTTTTTGGAAAAAAATTATGTTTATCTGCTTTAAAATTTATTGTTTTGGAAAAAAACAAGCTTAAAATCAATGTTAAATTAGTCACTAAAATCTCGTGGAATGTTTTTTTTTTATATATTTCTTAGTGACAGCTGTTCATTTTCATACCCAACTCTCGGAATTTGGATATAAAATTCTACCCACTAAATATAAATTGCTTCAATAAAATTTAATTTTAAAAAATGTATAGTTGGATCTAACGAGCCTATAGTAAACAAAGAGACAAAATGTCACGATTGGAATTCTAGATTTTCTGTCAGTGTCATTCCAATCGAGCAAAACCAAGCAGTCTTAAAGGCAGCCCTATAGCAGGGTTGCAAGCTTATTATTTCAAAAGGGATCAGACTGCGCCTCTTTATATGTAGTCTCTTTAGTTGGATCGACTGGAGTTTTTATTACTAAAAATTCAAATATTCTAAACGAACGCTCTTTGAGTACCGTGCGAGACCCAATGGCCGCGCATTTTCAACTTTAACCTTTATTTCCTTTGGAAATTAAGAACTTAAATTTTAAATTTTCCCAATTTCTGATTGCTACATTATTCATTTAGCGAATGCCATAGAGAATACAAATTTGCGTTGTTTTTTTAATCTCAGGAAAAAATATAAAGAAATTGTTGAGAAACCATCTCACTCGGGAACTATCAGTTAGATGCAAGTCGAGTGAATTGCACACAATATCAATTTGACATTCTACAAACAATAACACAACCACGTGAGGAGACTTCATCTGTCGGCTGTCATCTGTCAAACGGACAACTTGCACGGAACATTGCACGAGATTGGATACAATGTTTGATACAATATGGAACGGAATCTAGTGGACAACTGGATTAAATGTTCATGGTTCTTCAAATAGGAAATAAGCATGTGGAAGAAAGTGCATGAAATAAATATAAACATCACTAATGTAACAGATCTAGTTTTAAGCTATACTCTGTGTTCGTCTCAAATAAAGTTACCTTAAACCTTAAACCTTAAACCTTAAACAAGAGTTTCAAATCGCGTTTTTAATCGATTACTCTAGAAATCTCTACAGGTTATGGGCCCAGTGGTTAATTGGGATGTCATAACCTATCCATCTTAACAGGTTATGGGCCCAGTGGTTAATTGGGATGTCATAACCTATCCATCTTAACAGGTTATGGGCCCAGAAGTATTCTGGTCATAACAAATTTGTCAGACGCGGCAAATTTGAACCAGTGGTTTAACTGGTAAGCAGAAGACTAGTGGATTACTAGTAGAATCTTATAAATTGGAGGAATCGGTTGAACTTGAACCGATGATCGAGGATGAAGCTGATAGACTTGGGCTGACGGACAAAAGTGGAAGCAGGATGTCAACAGACGGCGGCATAGGCGGCGAAGGATCCGGATGGAGCATAGGTTATGCAGAAAGGAGAGAAAGTCGCTACGAGAGGGGAACTCTCGAGCGTACAGTTTCGTACACGACAACTCTTCACAAAGATAAATCACTGATCTTCGACGGCAGCGAGGCTACTTTGGCAGCTCGTAAGTGGCGAGCAGATAATTGGCTGGCTAAGCTGGAGCACAAACACACACACATAGCTGCGTACGCCAGTCAACCAAGAAATCGTCAACCAGGTAGCAGGGGCTACCGAAGCGCAGGAGGAAGAGCTTAAGGTCACTCTTCGGAAGCGTTTACATAAGAGGAAATCAGCGGGCTCGACGGAATCAACATTGTGGTCAACAACGGAGTGCTCAACAAAATCATCGGCATTGAGGATGCATTTTATTTCCCGGATGGAACCTACTTGGAAGCAGGAATAGCGGTATTAGTGGACATGGAGGAAATCCAAGAGCTGAAGAATCCGGCGATAATTTGAATAGCCAAGCATATCAAGAATCTTTGGGATACGAAGATGGGGAAGAAAAGGCTAATGAGTGTAGTTAGAAAGAACTCACTCTGGAATTATACAAAGTTTTATTTATTCCTCGACATGGGAGGATCTACTTACAGTAAGAAAGTCCAGCAAACAGGGTAAAAGGGTTACTTTTACAAATGAGGAGGTTATCTTCGAAAATGGGGAAGAAATCATAGCCACGGGTATTTACAATGACGGTCTGTTCCGCCTTGAACTCGTTTGGGAAGGAAAGTCGGCGGAACCAAGAGCATATGTTGGAAACAAGATAAGTATAGAGACATGGCATAAACGACTAGGGCATCTAAGCAGTACGGGTATGGAAAAACTCTTAAAGAAGGGCATGATTGAGGGTATCAATCTTACTTCTGATGAGATCAGCAAAGCGAAAGTATGTGATGCTTGTTTGGCAGGAAAGCAAGCAGCCAATAAGTATCAACAGATGGAACTTCCAAGATCAAAAAGACCGTTAGAATTGGTGCATTCAGATGTTTGTGGTAGCATGGAGGAGCAAACGTACGATGGGTATCGTTACTTCGTCACCTTCATAGATGATTACACGCACTTTGTGGTGGCATATTTGATGGAGCATAAATCGGAAGTCTTCGAGAAATTCAAAGAATATGAAGCACTGGTATGTTCACACTTTGGAACTAGAATTTCCAAGTTTAGGTGTGATAATGGTGTGGAATACACCAATACAAAATTTTAATCTCATTGCAAGAAACAAGGCATACAGATGATGTTCACAGTTCCATACACTCCACAACAAAACGGAGTGAATGAACGGATGAATAGAACATTGATGGAAAAGGTAAGATCAATGATCTATGAAAGTAAACTTTCAAAAGATATGTGGGGTGAAGAATTATATGCATCAACATATTGTCATTGAAGTTGAAATCCGAAGTTTTCGCGCTGGTGATCGGCAACCTTGCCAACTAGCGACGTTGTGAAATATCATTACTGGCAACGCTTTTGTAAAGTAATAACCAGCGTGCCTATACAGCTACGGGTGGTTGCATATTGAGCAACAGTAGGCAAGGAGTACCAAAAGTTTCTCATTGGTGGGGGGTGGAGACGGAGCGCTTTTTGACAGCGAATTGTTCGCCTACCATGCCTATGATTACGATTGCCCGTCACAAGATGGACGATTCCGTGTATTCACGCAGAGTAAACTTGAATTTTGGAACGAATTAAATCTGACTTTGATTCAAAACATTCATTTTTGTGAATCCAGCTCCTGTTTTCTTTGAATCAATGAATTATGTTTTGATTGAAAAGAATAATTTTTGAAAGAAAGAATAAATTTTTTGAATTGAATAACTTTGGACTTTGATTCCAAACAAATTCTTTGATTCAAAGGAAATTTGTTCAATTGCATATTTCTTTAGAAACAAAGTAAATTTTCTTTCAACCGAAGAAAAATGTTTTAAACTGAAAAGAATAATTTTTGGAAACAAAAACTTCAAACTTAGAAGATATTTTGCATTGACTTGCAAGAAGAACAGAAAACCGAAAAATCGAATAAAGTTCGGCCACTCGTTTTAAAAATCAAACCAGTGAATCGGAGTAAGCTATAAATAAGGAGGATTCAGGATGCAAAATGGTAAGTGTAAGTTAATAAATACTGAATATTTAAGTGAATTCAAGATTTTCTAAAACGCTTGTATAGTTACAGGACCACGGCCGACGGATAGATTTCCAAGTCTCTCGAACATGGAGAAAGCTGCGCAAAGTAACACCTCCCCAAATCCCGCGGTCGTATTTTTTCGGCCCAATCTTCAACGGCAATCACCAGTCGGACCAGCCAGCAGCTGGAGTGGCTTTCGGAAGTTTATTGACCGGCCCAAGGAGAATGCGAAACTTTGTCAACGATATCAAGGACCCTACTCGGTTATAGTGAACCAGTGTTTTATGTGTTTGTGAATAAAAAAGAATTTAAGAACTAAAATTGTATCTTTTTATTATTCAAACTCCTAATAGGAACTTCGAAACAACAGGGTAAAAATCTTCCAATTGGAATAAATGGAAAATGGTTCAATGAATGAATGCTTTTAAATCTATATCTAAATTACCTTTGAGCAAAGGTAATAACTTTAAATCAAATGAAACTGGTTTTTGTATCAAAGCATTAATATTTTGAATCTAAGATTTTTCAAAAGAAAAAATCTTTGAAACAGAGGAAAATGCATTTGAACCAAAGATTTTTTATTTATACCAAAACCAAAGGAAAAAATCCTTTGTTTTTGCGGCACTTTCCTTTGAAATAAAAAATCCTTGGTATAAGAACACACCCGAAGTTGTACACGTCCTGATAATAACTTGTCGCCAGTGAGTGTCGCCAGTAAATGTCGCCAGCGCTCATTGACGATAACTCCGGTTTGGGGATTCAGCGACAATATCTATTAAATAGATCGCCTACAAACGGGATAAATGAAGACAAAACACCTTACGAAATGTGGTATGGGAAAATACCAAACGTAAAACATTTAAAGATCTTTGGATGCAAAGCATTCAAACAAATTCCGAATGTAAGACGTCAAAAATTAGATTCGAAAACCAAGACATTATTTTTTGTGGGTTACGCAAATAATGGTTTCCGACTCTGGAACGAAGAAACACGATCTATTGAAATCGGAAGAAATGTTATATTTGATGAAACCAGTATTGTAAATAATGAAGATAAATCAATTTTAATTGATGAAAAGCAGGAGGTTATCTTGCACTAGAAAATTGATAAATTCGAAAGTGAGCAAAACGAAATTGAGGACCGAGAATCAGTATCTGGAGAAGATACTTCAATCGATAATGGTCAAACTGAAGAATCATTTGGAATAAGTGATTATGAGAGTACGAATGAAACTCAAGAAGACGACATAAGTGACAACGTCTTGAACCAAACATTGCGGCGAAGCAATAGAACCAAGAAACCCCCAGCTTGGTTCACGGATTATTCAGCAAAATTAGCAACGGTCATTAATGATATTCCACAACAAATCGACGAATTGAAGAAAACGGACGACTGGACGGAATGGAAAGTTGCAATTCAAGAAGAACTTGATGCATAACCATCAAAACGAAACTTGGACAGTGGTAAACTGTATTCCAAAAGGAGTGAAACCAATTCACTCGAGATGGGTTTTCACAATGAAAGAAGATGGGCGATATAAAGCAAGATTGGTAGCAAAGGGATGTTCACAGCGACCTGGATTTGATTACTGTGAAACATATGCACCTGTTGCAAAATTGGAAAGTGTTCGACTTATTCTTGCACTTGCAAACGAGCACAAATTATTAGTCCATCAAATGGATGTCAAGACGGCATTTTTAAATGGAGAATTGGATGAAGAAATATACATGAAATTACCACGAAATGAGGATGGGTTAAGTCAAACTGTACGCCTGCATAAAAGTTTGTATGGTTTGAAACAAGCTAGCAGATCATGGAATAAACGATTTGATGATGCTATGAAAGCTCTTGATTTTACTCCTCTCAAAACTGACTGTTGTATCTATAAATCAAAATCCAAAGGAATATTTCCACAGAGAACAGACGTACAAGCTAGCCCACGAAACTTGTGTAAAAATCCCAACACCCTTTTTGAACTAATTTTTGTTTTTTGGCTACGATTACGCCTTTTCGAAAACTGGGCACTTAAAAGTTGATTTGTAACTCTTGAACGGCGCAATAGATGACACTGTTTGCAGTCAGTTTCTAACGTATTTTTTTGGTGATAGCATTTGAAATTTTACACACTTTTTTGACGGTTTTTTGTTCGAGCTTGTACGTCTGTTTTCTGTGATATTTCTTATACTCTACGTAGACGACATCCTATTGATAGCCAAAAATATTGATTCCATTAAATGGATCAAAAAGGAACTTGGAAGGTTATTCCAAATGAAGGACTTGAACGAAGTAAAACATTTCCTGGGAATGGAAATAACACGTGACTTTGAGAATCAAACGTTAGAAATTTCTCAAGTACAAAATACCGAAAAACTTCTTCAGAGATTCGGAATGAATAAATGTAAACCAGTGGGGACACCACTAGAAACCAACACTAAATGGTCCAAAACTGAAGATAAACATACTGAAGAACCGTACAGAGAGCTATTGGGATGCTTGCAATATCTCTCATTAATTTCTAGACCAGATATTTGCGCAGCGGTTAGCATTTTGAGCAAATATGCCAACTGTGCAACGGATTGGCATTGGTCTGGATTGAAACGTATCTTAAGATACTTAAGCGGCACCAGCAATGCAAAAATAATATATAGCCAGAAAAGCGAGTACCCAGGTTTAGCAGGATTTGGAGATGCAGATTTAGCAAATGATCCTGACGATCGAAATCGGTATCAGGATATGCTTTTTTTACTGTATGGCAACTTAGTTTCGTGGTCAACGAAACGTCAGCCATCAATCAGTTTGTCAACGAGCGAAGCAGAACTTATTGCTCTTTGTGCAGCTACAAAAGAAGGAATGTGGATAACAAACCTTCTCAACGAATTGGAAATTAACTTAACACCTTTCATCATAATGGAAGAAAGCATTCCGTGCATTAGCATAGCTGAGGAACCGAGGCACATCAGCGTATGAAACATTTTTATATCAAATATATGTTTGTACGAGATCTCATCAGACAAGGACGACTGAAGTTGCAGTTCATCCCAAGCGTAGATCAACCGGCAGACGCATTTACTAAGGGGTTACCTAAATTAACGCATCGGAAATTATTCAGCGTGTTGAATGTTCAAATTGAGGGGAAGTGTTGAGAAGCCATCTCACTCGGGAACTATCAGTTAGATGCAAGTCGAGTGAATTGCACACAATATCAATTTGACATTCTACACTCAATAACACAACCACGTGTGGAGACTTCATCTGTCGGCTGTCATCTGTCAAACGGACAACTTGCACGGAACATTGCACGAGATTGGATACAATGTTTGATACAATATGGAACGGAATCTAGTGGACAACTGGATTAAATGTTCATGGTTCTTCAAATAGGAAATAAGCATGTGGAAGAAAGTGCATGAAATAAATATAAACATCACTAATGTAACAGATCTAGTTTTAAGCTATACTCTGTGTTCGTCTCAAATAAAGTTACCTTAAACCTTAAGCCTTAAACCTTAAACAAGAGTTTCAAATCGCGTTTTTAATCGATTACTCTAGAAATCTCTACAGGTTATGGGCCCAGTGGTTAATTGGGATGTCATAACCTATCCATCTTAACAGGTTATGGGCCCAGTGGTTAATTGGGATGTCATAACCTATCCATCTTAACAGAAATATCGTATTTCTAGATTTTACCGATTCTCTATTTTTGTTAGTTAAGGAATTCTTAAGCTTAAGCTTTATATCGAATTTTATTTTTTATTGAATTCTTCAGCAAAGCTTTCCATGCTTCAATAATAGTAAATTTAACAGTTCGCGACCGTTGGTACACTTTAGCGAACGATCGGAACAAGAAACATGTGTGTTCCCGGCCATTGGTACACTTAGGTATACTTTATATCAAATTAGCTTTACAAGTCACTTTCCTTAGAAAATTTCACAATTTTTAATTTTTATTCCATTGAATTCCGTGAATTATATTTCGTTTCACGTTTATAAAAAGTGATTAAATAAATTATAATAATATTATTCTTGTATTAAAATCCGCCCCACATCCACCCGGGAATACGAATCTGCCGTGAGCAGTTAGTTCACAAATTCGCATCACTCAGAATCAAAACAACCCAAAAATAAGAACGCCAGCGCATCAAAACAAAGTTCGCCTGGCGTTCTTGATTTTGGGCTGTTGTCAATACACCAAAATCAAAGTTCGAAGCTCGAACTGACCACCCCAAAAAAATTTCCCTTTATTTTCAGTTAGTTTTTTTCTTGTAAGCAAAACAAAGTCAGTCGCATCGAATAGAATCTCTGGTAAAATGCTTTGAATTTGACGAAATTTAATCATGCTTTATTCATTTTAATTTATAGATTTCCAGAAAACGATTATTCATCGATTATTTTTAAAAAACATCTACCCAGAACATTATCATTATCATGCCTCCAGCGAATTTCCGGAAGGAACCGGAAAGAAGCGGAGGACGATCTGGAACAATTGCAGCAGCAACCTACTAAAACGGGAGCGTCGGATAGCACTATGCTAGGAAGTCTCAAGGTTGTGAGGACACGTGACGTTCCTAAACGGTACCAATCGCCAGTTTTCGACATGACATATGAATTCGGCTGTTCTGCATATCAATCGCAGCCGTGGATACTATCCACTGGATAGTCAACGCTAGTGACGATTGCAGCCTGGTTTTCCTTCCGGGTGCATCCTACAGGTCAGACCCATTGATTTTTAAAGTAAAATGTAAGCTTTAACTTCCGTTCTTTATGACGGCAGCAGAACTCTGTAATTCCCGATCGAATTCATTGAGAATTGCTCCGGGATAAATCAAGCTCGGGTTTCTTGAATTACCATTTTCGAAAACTTCTGCCGAGGTCAGTCAATTTAGAAAAAAGTATTATTGAAAATAAAATTAAAAATGGAATTATGAAAAAAAATATTGTCTTTACTAAAATTTTATAATCCCTTTTGATATTTGGTGCATCAAATGAAAAAATCCCAAAAAAAATCCCTGCCGCATGACATGCCCCAAAATTAAGTTGCAAAAATGACGTTTATTCTCAAGTTTGGGAAAACCCCCTCGAAGTCATTTTCGTCGGGAGCCAGTTTCATCCGATTTTGCGGCATTTCAACTTGGTTTTCTCGCTAAATTTGAAATACTCAGAGCACGGCTCCATTTTACTCAGACATCGCCTTTTGTATGACGAAGCCGTCGCTTGATCTAAAACGACTCAGTTTTCCCGAGTAGTGGCTACTCAGACGACGCGAAAATTGACACTCAGCGAATTCGAGTGCTTGAAGGCGACAACTGAGTAAATTTTGATCAGTTTGTTCAAGGCCTGCCATCACTAATCGCTTTTGTCTGCAATAAACTTCAGAAAACCCAATTTCTAATGGTAAATATCAGCTTTAAATAACAATTCATGAACAATCAGATAATTTAGATTTTATTACAGGGCACGTTAATGGAAAGTATCCTTATCTGCGGATATACGAATCATTTTCGGATGTGCACCAGCAGCAGCGAGGCAAATCACAATGAAAGAGCAACAATAGTTAAAATTAAGTTTAAGATTCCTGGAAAATATAATACTATATTCCACAATATTTTACTGTTTTTATTCTTTTTATACACATTATTAATCATTTAACTGGGTTTGACTATTCCTACGTAAAAGAAACGGCCAAAATTCGCTCCGGAATGATTCGCGCATTCTGAGTAACCCCGACTCAGTTGTCGCGAAAAGGGCTGTTAGTCAGTTCTGAGTAAAAGCCGTTTAGTCAGAACTGAGTAAGTGCGGTTTTGGCGACAACTGAGTAACCGTCACTCTGAACTGAGTAGCTGAAAGTTAGCGAGTTGGGTTGTACCGGCCTACTCGCTAACTTTCAGCTACTCAGTTCAGAGTGACGGTTACTCAGTTGTCGCCAAAACCGCACTTACTCAGTTCTGACTAAACGGCTTTTACTCAGAACTGACTAACAGCCCTTTTCGCGACAACTGAGTCGGGGTTACTCAGAATGCGCGAATCATTCCGGAGCGAATTTTGGCCGTTTCTTTTACGTAGGAATAGTCAAACCCAGTTAAATGATTAATAATGTGTATAAAAAGAATAAAAACAGTAAAATATTGTGGAATATAGTATTATATTTTCCAGGAATCTTAAACTTAATTTTAACTATTGTTGCTCTTTCATTGTGATTTGCCTCGCTGCTGCTGGTGCACATCCGAGAATGATTCGTATATCCGCAGATAAGGATACTTTCCATTAACGTGCCCTGTAATAAAATCTAAATTATCTGATTGTTCATGAATTGTTATTTAAAGCTGATATTTACCATTAGAAATTGGGTTTTCTGAAGTTTATTGCAGACAAAAGCGATTAGTGATGGCAGGCCTTGAACAAACTGATCAAAATTTACTCAGTTGTCGCCTTCAAGCACTCGAATTCGCTGAGTGTCAATTTTCGCGTCGTCTGAGTAGCCACTACTCGGGAAAACTGAGTCGTTTTAGATCAAGCGACGGCTTCGTCATACAAAAGGCGATGTCTGAGTAAAATGGAGCCGTGCTCTGAGTATTTCAAATTTAGCGAGTAGAGTGATTTAGCCGTACCTGCTGCTCACATCTCTTCGAAAATCGAAAAGTCGCGTAAAATTTCTACGTCGATACAGCAGTTAGTTTATGTTTATTGTCGCTGCTGGTAAAGTTTTTGAGAAAATTCGAAAGTGTGCTGCAATTTCCACCTTTTTCTTGATTAAAACCGTGGAATAAAGTAATTCCCAATTTGAAACTGTGAGATATCGAATACTAACGCCAGAAAACATCCAGGTAAGTGTTTTTTTTTCATATATTCGGGCTTAGGTTATGGAATTCTTGAACCCATGGTGTTTCGATTTTCCCCTAATGTGATGTAACTTTCCGGCTTGATGCTGGAAAAAAAAATTCTTACCTAGAATAATGTAAATTTTAGAACTGCCTTGAAGCAGTTTTCTCGTGGCACACAAAACTAATTCCGGTCCACCTGTTTCAGATTGTCATTCCGTGTGCGCGTCTCTCTTGTTTACATTTTACTTCCGGAACGTTGTCACTTGCTTGAATTTCATCATTCGTTCCGGAATTTGAAAAATGGACAAACCAATCGTGCTGGTCTTGTCGGTGGATCCCAAAACCGATGCGGAATCCTTGATCGGTAGGATACGTAAGGTTCCGACTGCCGAAGGAACTAGCGAGCTGGTCGACGGTATTACAGGGTATAGCTATCACATCCGAACCAAATATTACGAAACGGATGTCCTGTTTTGTGCGGGTAAATTGGAAACTGAGCTGAGTGCGCTTCCGGAGACAATTCTGAAACAGTTGGAAGGAATATTGATATATTTCGATGCTTCAGAGCGAGACTTTCTGAAGCGACTTCCCGAGTATGCAACGTTCCTGGAGGATAACGATATTGAGTTTGGTATCCTTCTTTGTACGGAGCTACACGAGTCTTCGGACAAAGGTATTACGTACGAGGAGGCCAAACAGTTTTGTAAAGTATTAGATGTGATAGAGCTGGAACCGAGTGGAGAAACAGAAGATGGAGAAGCAGCTGGGGTCGATGAGTTGATTCAAGCCTTACACAACTTTATTTGGTCCAATGTAAACATGAGTAGGAAAGTGGGCGAACCGCAACCGGAAGCATCGGAGCTAGATGTGATTAGTAGTGATGCTGATGAACAGTCTTCTTCGGACCCGCTCCACGATCGCATAGAGGAGGAACTGCTTGGTTTCGAAAAATTGCTAACTCAGGTGATGCAGTTTCGGCCGAATACCAGCACATGGTCCAGGAACGAAAGGCTTGCTTATGCACAGGAGTTTGCCGATATTTTTGACGAGCTGATAGGCGGGGAAGAGGACGAGCTGGAAGCTGGCGATTGAGTTGGCTTCAAGTAAACTTCAACCGGATGCGGTTGATAGCCTCGAAGTGTTATTTCCTCATGTATATCGTGCATTCCACCATCAATGCGGAATTGGTTCGACATATTAAGGAAGATATGTACAAGGGAACCTCAAAATCCATCCGCTTGAACGCTGTGTCAAACCGCATATTGAACTTTTATTTATTATTCTTATTTTATATAATCAATCGATTGGTGAGCAAATATTATCGAACATAATTTAAATTGTGCTTCGGAGAAATTATAATCAAACATATTTTTTTTACTAATAAAACGAATGAATAAAGTGTTAAGCAGTTTTTACCTTTCATCCGATGTTCTTGATGTTGTACCTACACCCTAATTAATGGCCATTTTTGGATTACAACGGTTCAAGATATTCTTAAATGATTTAGTTTTTCAATGAACAATTTCAGCATGCTTATTACCCGCTTAACCCGCCTAATCAGTCCGGTTACCGGAGTTGGTGGAAGCCTCCGTCAATATGCCAGCGTAGCGGAAAAAAGTGCCCTTGCTACGCTGCGCAAAAAAACCGGTTACACCTTTGCCAACTGTAAGAAAGCCCTGGAACTGCACAACAACGATCTGGCCAAGGCAGAGCACTGGCTCAAGGAACAGGCCCAAGCCATGGGATGGTCCAAGGCAACAAAATTGGAAGGGCGCAACACGACCCAAGGGCTGGTGGGTCTGCTGGTCCGCAACAACATCGGTGCCATCGTGGAAGTAAACTGTGAAACGGACTTTGTGGCTCGAAATCAGTGTTTCCAGAGTTTTGTTCAAAATGCTTCGGCAGCGTGTGTACGATACATGGACAACGTTGAGGGCGATGCCAATCTTACCAAAGTGGGACTCAATGCAGAATCTTTGAAGCAGTTGATTTTGGAGGACGGCAAATCTTTGGGCGACCATCTGGCCCTGATGATTGGAACGGTCGGCGAAAATGCATCTCTGAACCGAGCAGTTTGTTTTAAAGCACCGAAAGATGTACAATTGACAGGTTAGATTGGATAAACTCTGATATATAAACTTTTCTGTTTCAATTCTAATCTATTTGTCTTCCGTAGGTTATGTCCATCCCGCGCCAGCAGAGGAATTGTCAGCAGAAGCTCCTCAGTTCGGCAAATATGGCAGCATACTGGCCTACCGCAATACTAATCCAGATTCCAATGGAGAAGTGGCGAAAAAAGTATGCCAACACGTGGTCGGCATGAAACCGGAAAAGATTGGCGTTAAGGACCGGGACGAACCTGCCAAGGATAAGGATGACGAAACGTGTCTGATTTATCAGGAATATTTGGCTGATCCGAGCTATACCGTTGGAGAAATTTTGGATGGCAACAATCTTGAAGTAGTAGATTTTCAACGGTTCGAATGCGGAGAAAAGGTAAAGGACGAAAACGATAGCGTAAGAGCCGTAAATTGAAGGTCAGTCACACTGCTCCGGAAACGGAAACACTCACCTATTCCAAAAACTTATTAGTGTTTTCGGTAAGTAAATGATCAATACATTTCTCGTTGAATATCTACCATCTATATTTCTTGTTTCATGAGAAATTTTGTCCCTAGCTTATTTTAGAAAAGGGTTTCATTTTGCTTCCGTGAGGGCTTCCAGTATTATCACAATAAGGGCATTTAGAAATGTGATTGCAAAAATCATTTTTGAAATGCAGAGTTTCACTTTGGGACTACGGTTATTGCTTTTGATACCCTGAAATTCACAAACAAATTCGTTAAAGTTTCTATTGTCTATCTCTTGCACATACAAAAAAAAAGAATACCAGTAGCACAGAGTACATAATCACGACGCTGACTTGCAGCGCGAGGGATATGTAAATGAAACACAGCAGCACATACACCAGCACCGGGTTTAGGGTTCGATTCATCTTCAGGGCCATTCTCAGCTGAATCAGGCTCGTGATTAGCATTCCTACGTCGATGCTAAATTTGGCAGCTATCTTGTGCGACCATGATGGTCTTGGTTCGGGTTGTGCTTCTGATCCTGGTATAATATCTGGCATTTTCAACGGATATTTTTTGCCAAATATTTACATGAAAAGCAACAGCTTACTGTAACTGTCATAGGGTTATCTTGCAGAAATCATCTATTTTCAATTTTTATTGTTTTTTATTGTCAAAATCGACAAGCATGTTCCGAATCATCGAATTCGGCTACGATCCATCTATATTTGTCATTTTGTTTATCAAAACTTTTTCGTAGATCCTTTTTCACCAAGTTTTGTAATATTTTAGGTAAATTTTAAATGATAGTACCCCATTTCTAAAGTGGAAGAGTCTTTCAAGTTGAAAATTTCAACTATTATGATGCAAACTCTCGCTTACAAAAATTCACATCATTCTGACCACTTGTTCAGGTATGAATGATGGAATTACGAAGAACATTCAGAATGATTATCCTCGTCTGGTATTGCGGTAACTGTAAAAAGAAAAGAGATTTTCCCCGCAACAGATCGTGCTCAACTTAGAAAGTCGCATTGAACATTGGCATCGGAATGCCGATTGCAGCCTTTAAAAATGGATTAACGGCAGAAGAAAAACTTAAGCCATTGACAATTTCTGGCTATTCCCGATAGCAACAATTATTTTTGATCGATTTCGAACTTTCTCTTTTTTTAATCCTTAATATTATTGTACAAATTAAAAATTAGTTTTATTTCGTTTTATTTTTTATCGTGTTTTTATTTATCTTAAAATTGTTTTCTCTCTACAGCATGATCTAAGTTCTGTGAAAATATATATAAAAAAAAACAAAATTTATAATCGAAACTGTATTTTACAGCCTTTAGTTTACAATGCATAATTCTTCGAAACATAATATGGTGAATAAATTTTAGAGAAATCAACATGCGAGTGCTCGGCGTTGATCACAAACGGTATTATGATGTTGACCAACACCAGAACGATGGCTGCGATAGTTGTGAAAATTTTCAGCTTCATCCACCTGTGCCGGTCATTCACCTGCAATTAACGAAATAATTAGTAGAAATCCACCCACACTTGGCACTTTCACCTAAAAACTCACCGCAATAGTAACACTCAGGATGGCAATCACAATTTGGATCACCAAAGAACAGGTCACCAGTACCGTACTTGCCACGAAATCTTTCGATTCCCGAAAACTTATAAGCGATCGCAACTGATTGCTTGTGGCCGCCAGAAAGGAAATATTTAGTGCAATCTCCATAGCACTTCGGTACACATCATAGTTGCTGTTACTGTTCAACTTTAGCCGGTATTCGGACTCACTATCATACAGCGAATTGGTACCCGATTCCGTGGTTGTGGGTGAAGAAGGTTCCGCTGAAGATCCCGAAGGAGACTTCTTCGCGTCGAGAACCGTTCCATTGAAGACTGTCATGTTGACTGAACCGACTTGGGCCGAGAATGAATTCTTTGTTGTTTATAAAATATCTATCTTTATCTATAGGTTATCCCTGATAGTTGCGTCTTCAACAGAGCCATGGATTTAATATTCAAAATCATTCGTGCGTTACATTTAAACCAGGCTAGTTGAAGCCAGCAGAGAGCCATTGAAGATGTTTTTTTATTCTATGGCGTGCTGCAACATTTATCTATTTAATTGATGGTAGCTAGCTGGTTATGATCAGAGAAAAAGATCTTTCGTATAATATAAGCATTAAAACACTGACGGATAAATGATCAGGACAGGATATCATGAAATCTCAAGCATCGAAGAATCTTATGGATATGAACAAAACATTTTTATCGAAGAATCGGAAAATCTTTTGGATGTGATAAAAACATTTTCGTTTCATAATTATAAGCTGTTTAAATACTATGCGTAACAAATTAAATGCCAAATATTGTGATACAATTTCGTAAAGTATTTTCTAACTTTTCCATTTTAAAAATTTTCAAATTTCTGTACCTTGTGTTCCCATGGGTCACGGCGGCGGTGTTCATCCTTGTGAAAATGATGGTTTACTATCATTGTCCTGACAGGGTCGTTGCACACATCTTTTCAAGCATGGATCATAATATGACTCAAATTAGAAGACGCGATGGACACCTTTATTTTCATTAAATTAGTGGTAGGTTCAGTGGTGTCCCCATGAGCCACAGGCCCTTATGAGACGGGAACCGATGAACGAAGGAATAATCGTAGAAAGATTAAGAACACGAGTTAGAAACCTTACAATGGCCCAGTGTTATGCGTCAACTGACGTGGCCGATTTGCAGGAGAAAGAGCAGTTTTAAAGTCAACTGAACAGCGTGGTAGAGAAAATGCCGAAGGGTGACATTCAAATCCATTTGGGCGACTTCAACGCAAAGATTGGCTCCGACAATCAGGACCGTGAGCGCATCATGGGGCGCCATGGTCTAGTACAGATTAGCGAAAACGGAGAGCTGTTTGTAGAATTTTGTGGCTACAACAACATGGTTATCGGTGGATCGCTCTTCCCCCATCGACCAGATGGAGAAGAAGGAGTCTTCTTGATGTCCCCAACAAACGAAGCGCAGACATTGCATCTGACCTTCACCTTGTCCTTGGCGAAATACGACTGAGAGTTTTAAAAAAACGAACACAAACACATACAGCATCTCAATGAAACTTGATGTTTCCTCAAAGAGATTCCTTTTTTCTTAACTCTAAGCGTACATCTTTCGAGGATATGATGGCTAGCATCTTACAAATGTTAAAACCACCAACCCACTGAAAGTGTACTATGTATGCCGTGACCGGGATTCGATCTCATACCCGCTGGCTTAGAAGATTTGAAGGCTATAGTCTACTCCACGGGCTGCGGCTGCGAGGCAGGGAGTTACGCGTGTCCAACGGCGCGGAAGAAAGTCGGGTATCGATACGACGTCCGTCGGTTGGAGAATCCAGAGGTGAAAAGGGCATAAGTTGAACAGTTAGAATCCCGAGCCTCGGAATTGCCAAAAGACGGAACAGTAGAAGAACAGTGGTGTGGAATCAAGAATGCCTTTATCACGAAGAGCCATGGTACTCTCGGTAAAGTTCGTGGAAGAAGAAGTGAATGTATGTCGGATGCAACTTGGAGGGTGGTCGGAGAAAAGCTAAAGTCAGAATTGAGCAGGCATGTACGATGACGATGACGATGACAAGCTGGACTATCGACTTACAAGAAGGTAGTGACTCCAAATCGCGATGATAAACAAAAAACGACGGCCAAAGCGCGATCCCGGAGGCTGTACACGAAGATGCTGACGAAGTTTGACTGCGTGGTAATGGACGACGAAACCTACGTCAAAGCCGACAACAAGCAGCTTCCGGAACAGGAGTTTTATTCGGCAAAAGGAAGGGGAAAGGTAGCAGATATTTTCAAGCACATGAAACTGTCAAAGTTCGCGAAGAAATATCTGGTTTGGCAAGCCGTCTGTACCTGTGGCTAGAAAAGCAGCATTTTCATAGCTTCCGGAACCAAGAAATTTACGTGAAAGAGTGTTTGAATAAACGTCTGCTGCCTTTCCTGAAGAAACACGGTTGTTCCGTACTGTTTTGGCCGGATTTGGCATCTTGCTATTACGGTAAAAAGGCCATGGAGTGGTACGCCGCCAACAACGTGCAGGTGGTTCCCAAGGACAAGAACCCTCCCAACACGCGAGCGCTCCGCCCAATTGAGAAATACATACCAAAGACAAACCAAAATCAAAAATTCTAGCACACTCATAAAAATAACGATTACATGTGTCTATTGGATTGTAGTAGCCATGCGTGGTTCGATGAGATGGGATCCAAAGAAGCATTTGATTCCTCAGCGGGCGTGTAGGAGCATACATATTTATGCAATCCAGGAGATCGATGTTTTCAATATTGCCGCTCAGTAAGTCGAATGTGAATAAACACTGCAGGAATTTTCTCCTACGGGATAGCGTTTCAAGATGAATCAGGTTACATCGATGCTCATGGGGAGTCCTGACTTCGGGATTCCAGTTAAGTTTCCGAAGAGCAAAGCGAACAAACGCTCGCTGGACACCTTCGAGAGATTGACTCAAAGTCAGTTGGAACGGGGCCCAAACTGGAGCTGCGTATTCAAGTATACTTCTGACGATCTAACAATAAAGTGTTTTAAGTGCATACACGTCGTTGAAATGGATTGTGTTGCGACGGAGGAAACCAAGCATGGCATAAGCCTTGGCGGTTATTGTAGTGATGTGCGTGTGAAATCTCAACCGGCTATCGAAGGTAACACCGAGGTCCTTAATTGTGTCAACGAGATGACTGCCTTGGGGAACACCGGATGGTATCAAAAATTTCGATGAGCAGAAAGAGTTGACACTAACATAGGCCAAGCGGGAGTTGAAATACGAGGCGAGCCACTTTTAGTATCCACTCAGGAAGTCCAAGGTGTCTAAGTTTGTCTATTGCCAGTTTGTGAGGAACGTGGTCAAAAGCTTTGGAGAAATCGATGTATACAGTTTGCACTTGCTGACGTTTTTCGAGTTTTGGTACCACAAAATTTGTAAATGCCATAAGGTTTGAGGTTGTTGAGCGTTTTTTCATGAATCCATGTTGAGCGCCATCAATTAACTGAGCTATAGACGGATATATTGCATCGTACACTAAAGATTCAAGTACTTTCGCAAAACAGTTAAGGATTGAAATCGGACGGTAGTTTTCGACGGAATGTGCGCTGCCGGTTTTATGCACAGGTGTGACCGATGCTATTTTCCACGCATGCGGGAACATTCCAGATGACAGGGACATATTAAAAATCCTTGTTAGAGGTATCGCTATTGCGGAGGCACAGTTTTTTACGAACACCAGCAATTCGGATTTGGAAAAGCGGAAGCCTAACTGAATTTTTTTCCTGAATTACTGAATTACTAATTAACCTTGAAAAAGAAATTTCATTGTATTTTTTAAATAAACGTTTTTACCGATTTACACGCGTTTTCCTTTGACCAAATTTTGACCGTATCACCCTTTATAAAAGAAAAAATCGAAAACGATTACATGGTTTTCCAATGGCAGTCTGCCAACTCAGTCAGAAATATAAAGTCTTGAATAACATAATAACAGGGGAATTACAATAAACATGACTCTGTCATTTTGACTATTTTCAGAACAACCACTAACCAAACAATTAATATTTATAATACCTATTCAAAAAGTCCTACCAAATTTGAACGAACGTGCATGGACCTGCAAGAATGTGCCAGAAAAAAACGAAACTTTATTTTATATCATCCAATAAAAAATGAAACTATTGCTAAATTCAAAATAGATGCTTTATCATAATTAAAAATGTTATATTGACAATATAAGAAAGTAAGATTCGAACCTCCGCACTGGTCGGTGCCCAGACTTTTTGATTATAGAAATTCTACGTTTAAACGATTTTTGTCTTCTGTTTATTCAGTCTTCCTGGCCCAAATTAAAACTTCCATAAAAAAAATGGTATAAAAGTTTACACCGAAGAACGGAAAAAGAGATTTTACTCTATACTTCTTATAGAATTAATGGTGCCGAAACTCCACATAAAATTAAAAAAAAAAATTGGAGGGTAGTTCATACTAAGGATGCCGAACTAAATTCTCGAATTTCGTGATTTGAAACTAAAATTCTGTGCCGGTTTTCTGTGACGCTATTTTTATGAAGTTCACAGGAAAATCATGTGAATCATCCACATATTGGAAACTTTTTACAGTTTTAATAGAAAAAATCAATTACATTACCTTGCTTTCATATTTTCATGAATGACTGTCAGAAATAAAAATCAAGAGTGACATAAAAATTTATAATTTTAGAAATCTGTATAAAATTTAGAAAATCTGTGAATTCTGTAAAAATTTAAAAAATTCTGTGATCTGTGACACAGATTCTGTGACGAAATTTTGCTCAAAATTCTGTGATAATACAGATTTTTCTGTGATTTCGGCAACCTTGGTTCATACTACCAAATCTCCTGCCATAGTGGAAGATCCGATGGTTGGAAGTGCCGAAACTGGTGATGCCGTAGTCGTTCCAAAGGTGATCATTGGTGCAGACGTTGCTTCCGTTGCCATGGTGACAGGGACTGTAACTCCAAAACTGGTAGGAGGTTGCTCTGCTACTACTAACGATGCCACAAGGATGTTGATCATGGTTATGATGGCCACTCCTACCGAAGTGATAATTTTCAACTTTTGTCGAGTGGTTTTTTCCATGTTTTGTTTCATGAGCTGGATATTTTGGGTGGGAAAATTGTAGTGAAAGGATTGGGAATTTGAACTTATCAGGAGCTACTCACGGCTACGGTTATCATTGTGATGGCCACCAGCATCTGCATGGCCAGGGACATGATGACAAACGTGATACAGGCCAGATAAGTTTGTGATCCCTGGTTGTAAGTGATCAGAAGCCTCAGCTGATTAGCATTTGCCGTTAACAAAGAGATGTCCATGGCAGATTCAGCTATGCTTTTCGATATATCAAACTGGGCACCAACTCTGCGTTCGATTACATCGCTAGTGTTATCTTGAGGAGTTTGTGGAGGTGATCTCGTGGGTGTTGGTGGCAGATCTGAAAAATGTTTTCTAGGTGCTGGAACTGGTAATAAGCTGGAACTGTTCAAAGGAACCAATTTCGGTTCCAATGCACCTTCTTGGTACTCTCCAGATGGTAAAAAATTAATCCAACCTTTAGAAGGTAGCCCCAAGTCACTTTTGCTTCTTCCGAAGGCAGGTTGAGGGCTGGTGCTCACAGATATCAATTCATCACTGATGGAACCTTTCGTCGAGGAATCGCCGAATTCATCTTTCACTTCGAATGTCATGTTATCATCAATCAGTGGAAAATCACTGCAGCTGGCACCTAAAATAAAATCACAACTTTGCTGCTTGGTGTCCATCGAAAAAAAAAACGATGAAGTAAGCAATCAGTGTTCTAAATCGTTACTAAAGAGTCCAACATTACCAGACAATACGCAAGCTCCTTATTCGGTTCTGCAAATTCCTTGTTCTCTGGACAAACAATAGTTCTTCGGCAGGAAAAATTGTTAACCGCAAATGTAGGATTCCGTTCCGTAAATGAACCTACTTTTAAAAACAGGCTAACATATGTTAAGATTAAATTCTGAGTGAACCGTTTTGGAATTGATCGGTCGATTGATTAACGATTTGCTACCAGATGTAAACGATACGCCGATTAAACCGCACATACCTCATGCAGCGTTAATTTTTTTGATTACACCCCGGCAGCCTCCAGGCTTAAGTACGGACAACGTCTTCGCCTGACCACCTCTACTTGGTTGAATTACACCACACAGATTCTTGATTTGTAACGTGCTCATGGAACAAATAAACCAAATCACATTTTTTTACATAGAAGAACGGTAAAATTTTAGGCTGATAACATTTATTTAAACCGAATAAAATCGTTGAGTGTACAAATAATTTTGAAATCCTAGTTTAGAACCGGAGTTCCACAAGCAGAAATACGTGCCGACCAAAACGCTGACACCGAATTCATAAATTACGTAGAGTCAAAACTAAAGATGTACCGAATAGTGGTATTCAGCGATTGATTGATTGTATTTCCAATTTTCAAAAATCAGTCAATATAAAGGAACGTTAATATCTGATGAAAAAACAAACATTTAAGTGATCGAAAGGAGGGGGAGGGGTTGCGGGGGGCTGCTCCTCCTTCCCCCATGAATTTCACTGAACAACATGTATTTAAAAAAGGATGAAACAAGAGATGAATAACGAAATTTTTATCAAAGTTTCTCTTTATACTCATTTCAATATCCTTCTACACAACTTACACATTTTTGGAAAAAACTTTGAATGAATTTTTTTTTGTAGGTATATCTGGTATTTAAAATTGTCACTTTAAAAGCTCTTTATAGAATTTCTTGCTTTCTTACTCAAATGTAATTTTTTCAAATGAAAAATAATACACACATAGTTGAGAGATGAAAATGTATAAACAAATTTTTCAAGCTATCTTAAGTTTTTTGCTGAGCTTCTAAATATTTGCGCTCTGATATTTTATAATTTTTCGGAAGTATTTTACTTTTCACCGATAAGGCCGATTAACTAATTTACAAACATAACTAACGGCCATCAAATTCTTCATTGGAGTATTTTACTGAATTGTGATTTGGAAATTTGGAATTATTATTTTCAAATTTGAAACACAATATATAAAATCAACACTTTAAATATAAATTAAGTAGAAAATATGATTATTAAAATCAGTTTTTGAACATGAAGCTTCTGGAACCTAATTTAATTTCATTTGCTCTTGAATTTAAAGTTATCTTTGAAAATTTTCAATTTTTATCGTATTACAACAAATTAATTATAAAAAAAGTGATTAGTCTTTTTTATTGTTCATGTAGGTACCTACACATAATTCTAAATTTTTTAAATAATTTTGAATTATAATAAAAAAAACGAAATGAAGGGTTAATTCTGAAAGTTAATACTTTTCTTAAGTGAAGAGTCTCAATAATTTACAATTGAAATAGCCAAGCTTTCAGATTCAGCATATCAAACCATAAGCTAAATTTTAAATTAAAATTTCATTATTATTGTGTAGATGAGCTGAAAGCAGTATCGGTGACACAATTGCTGTAGAATTTGAAATCCAGGTGTGTTGGTTAAAAATCACTAAAAGATCTTCTGACTGTTTAGCTTGATCTATTGCCTTATTGCCGAAAAATAGTGAAATGATAAAGGGATAGTTTTAATTCACAAGGGAAAAATCAAACCGAGGTAAACTGATTTTGGAAGATTTTTGCGTCTAAAACTCGATTTTTTTTCAGAATATTACTCTTCCTTCTTTTTTTTCTGGCATTTAGTAATTTTAAAAATAAATAGTTTAGAGTGAAATCTATTATTGATTATTGATGAAGTAACTAACCTACATGAACAACAAAAAATATGTAAAATCTTTTCATTATCCTTTATTCATTCAACGATACAGATTAGAAGGAAAGGGCGAAAAAGTGACAAATTTCCGCAAAAAAACAATGCAGATATTGTCTAGATAATCTTCGTATTTTACAAAATGGGGAAACATACTTACTTTTATAATTTTTTCTCATGGTAAATTACTCACAGTCTTCATGAACATTGATCATTTAGTTAAAACCTTTTTTTTTAAATCTTTTTTATTTTTTACACTATTGCTAAAAAGTGCACAATTTTTTTCAATGAATCTTGTAGGAAAATAAATACCGGAAACCAGGGCCGTAGGAAGAACCGGCTCATGGGGGGGGTTTTGGTTACAAAATTTTTCCTATAACATTTTTGCTTGAACAATGCATACATAAGGAATAGTTAAAGAAATTAAAAGTTTTATTTTATTTAGGTTTGAGGTTTTTACATTCTAAGAGAGGAATTTATTCTAATTTTCGAAATCAAGATCTAGAAGTAGCTGATTTGGCAAGAAGTTACAATAAAAAAGGGATTTGAAGATTCATTTCAAAGAAAAACTTTTTATTTTTGCATTGGTAAAAAATTATCAAATATTTAGAAATAAAAGTAAGAGATTAAGTTTGCGGTTTAAATCAGATTTATTTTCTTCTTGATTAAAATTAAAGATTTTAATTTGAACCATTTTTAAGAAGAATCTGCAATATAAATAATATTAAACAAAAAACCTGTAAAGTTCTTTGACCTCATAAAATTACCATTGATAATTTATTTCTTGATAATAATCCTGTGAATTAAAAAATCTTAAAATTGTACTTTAAATTTGTGATATCTTCTAGTTTGTTTTCCAAATTGACTCTGATTTAATATAAAATTTTTATTTTGAATCCAGAATCAAAATTTTGAAACTGCGATCGCCTGTAATTTGAATCCTCAATGAAATGCTCACATTAATATTTTAATTTTGATTTTAGAACTTAACTTCGAGTTGAATCTGAGTTTTTAATTTTGATTCCGAATCTAAGTACTGCCTTTTTAAAATGAGTTCGAAATCTAGATTGCGAATTTGAAAACGGTTTTTGAAATTTAAGCTCTAGATAATAATTTTAACCACTGATAAAAAATACAAATTTGTATTTAGTGCTCCTAAATAAGTCGAAATTACTTTTCAAATTCATTGAACCTCGGAAAATGTGAATTTTGTTTCGTTGTGTAATAGTTTCGAATGCAGATTTTGGGTTTTCTGGAGGTGAATTTGAATCTTTATCGCCAACACAAATTCCTTCATATTGAAACAGCTTTTATAAATACTTTTTTGTTCCTTTTTGGCTCTAAAAACTCATAGGGAAAGCAAAAGTCATAACAAGTTATCTTTTTTTAGATTTATTGTTGCTGAAATCTCTTGAGAATTTTTTTTAAATTTAAACTCTTACTATGAATATTTCATATTCGATTTTTGTTTGGCAGTATTCTTAAAGTAAAGTTTTATTAGAATGATTTTTCTTGATTCTAAATTGATAATTTTCCCTCGATCAAAAAAATAATTTTAAATACAAAAAAAAATATGGGAAACTTTTCGTTGCTCAAAATTTCATCAAAAATGAATTTAATGCGGCATCAACACTCGTTGTTTATAACGAATGAAATTGTTTAGTGAAATATTGGTAACTAAAGGACAAAAAGAAAGATTAGAAACTTAGACGGTCAATTGAAGTCATACGTTTCTTAAACTCCTGCTGGAAAACTGATCACTCAGATGGATAATTTGCCTAAAATTTAAATTTCTTACAATAAAGGCAATTTAACATTTGAAAGCCAAAGGTTTTTTTACTTCTTAGGCTGATGTCATGCTGAAGCAACTAGCAACGCAACGCGTTCACACGACAAACCAGCTCTCATTTGATCTCCATGGAAAAAGCGCAGACCTGTCATGCTGAGCGCATCGGAAAGCGCGACAAAGCTGATGCCAGGGTGTTTTGTAGCGCGACAAGTAGGAAATCCAATGGGAATATTGTTTTTTTCTCGTTTTAAAACAGTGATTTCGGGGTTTAACCACAATTATTCGAAGATCCGTCCAAATTTGTGATAATAAACTAAATAATATCCGAATCGACAAGAAAATTTTCATGAATTCTTGGATCCCGCAAAAAAAAACAAGAAAATTTGTCGGTTCAAATTTCGGCATTCTTGCAATCCGAGCATGATCTGATAAGTTTTTGACGGTTCCCGAAAGAAAGGAGACGATTCAAAGCATTATCAGATGTAAAGAAGTGATGATTTGTAGGGAATTTCAAAGCGACTTGTCGCGCCAGCATGACATCCCAATGCGATGCAACGCTTTCTTATTGGAACGCGTGAACGCGTTACGTTGCTAGTTGCTTCAGCATGACATCAGCCTTAGAACGACCAAGATCTGCTAATCCATTAAACATGGTAGAAATTTCTAAAAATAAAGAGAATTGAATATCACATGATTCCGTACGTTTATAGTTTAATGATTTTTTTATTGTTTGCTTCTAAATCTGAGCAAGCAAATAATAAAGAAACTGCTTATTGAAGGCAATAAATGTATGACGACAGTAAAACAAATATTTCAAGTATTTCAGTGTTATAACCATATTCACCCCCTCGTAACAAGAATTTAGGAGCTCTGAATTTGAAGCAAATATAAAATTTATTACGATTTTCTCGTGTTAATTTAGGCATATGGGGTAGATTAGTGACAAATTTAAATAAAGTTGTCCTTACATTTCAATAATAGCAATTTTCAATATTGAGTCTTTTGTGATAAATTAATTTTTTTTTGTTGAATAAACACCCCCATGGAGTGGAAAATTTTTTATATTTAAAAGCACACCTACTAGGAAAAGTTCCAACTTTTATAGAAATTCGAGCTTTTGTGGGTATTTTATAACGGTATTTTGCCGCTTGGGGGGGGGGGGGGGGGGTGATCACCCCGATCACCCCCCCCATAGGACCGCGCCTGCAAAGAGAGTTGCCGGTAGTTTCAAGCGAAACCCTAAAGCTGGGTGTATCGTCTACAACCGTGCAAAACGAGCCGGACTATCGACTTACAAGAAGGTAGTGACTCCAAATTGTGATGATAAACAAAATACGACGGCCAAAGCGCGATCCCGGAGGCTGTACACGAAGATGCTGACGAAGTTTGATTGCGTGGTAATGGACGACGAACCTACGTCAAAGCCGTCTACAAGCAGCTTCCGGGACAGGAGTTTTATACGGCAAAAGGAAGGGGAAAGGTAGCAGATATTTTCAAGCACATGAAACTGTCAAAGTTCGCGAAGAAATATCTGGTTTGGCAAGCCATCTGTACCTGTGGCTTGAAAAGCAGCATTTTCATAGCTTCCGGGACTGTCAACCAAGAAATTTACGTGAAAAAGTGTTTGAATAAACGTCTGCTGCCTTTCCTGAAGAAACACGGTTGTTCCGTACTGTTTTGGGCGGATTTGGCATCTTGCTATTACGGTAAAAAGGCCATGGAGTGGTACGCCGCCAACAACGTGCAGGTGGTTCCCAAGGACAAGAACCCTCCCAACACGCCAGAGCTTCGCCCTATTCAGAAATACTGGGCTATTGTCAAGCGGAACCTAAAGAAGACCAAAAAAACTGTTGAGGACGAGCAGCAGTTCAAGGCAAACTGGCTTTCTGCGGCGAAGAAGGTGGACAAGGTGGCTGTACAAAATCTGATGGCAGGGGTTAAGCGTAAGGCCCGGCAATTCGGATTTGGAAAAGCGGAAGCATAACTGAATCTTTTTCTTGAATTTTATACTAATTAAACTTGAAAAAGAAACTTAATTTGATTTTTTAAATAAACGATTTTACCGGTTTACACGCGTTTTCCCTTGACCAAATTTTGACCGTATCACCCTTTATCCGCATGGGGCTACAGAAATAGACTATTTCTGTGGCCCCATGCGGATATATAGGGAAATAGAAATTAGTATCTGAAGATGATTGAAAAGTAATAGTAAATCGAAACGTAAAAGAACAAAGCATATAGTCATTTATTTCACCGCACAATCTCAACAAAAAATCTTAAAATATAATCGAACGGAGATCGAAACACGTCGAAAATAATTCAAAACTAGATCGCTTCCAAAATTTGTATTGCTATTTCTGGCAGCAAAAACAACAAAAAAAGTTATGGGAGGTGAAAAATTTAAGAATTTGAATTTTTCATACAAAGCTTGCGGGGGTCTAATGGCTATACTAAATGGCCATTAATGGCCAAAACATAGCGGCGGTCAAGGCGTTTGTTCGTAAATACCCCGTGTTCATAATTTTCCAAGATGAAACAATACCAATAGTGAAGAAATAACTTTAAAAAAACCTTTTTTCAAATCTCCTAGACACCGGTTTTTACCCTTTCAAATGATTTCTACAGCGTAGTTTAAATGCACTCTCGTAGAACTAATGAAAATAGTATGTAAGGTTGCAAACCGCAATGGGACTGATCAGCTATCTCTTGGTTTAAATAAATAGAATATTTTATGAGGAATCGTTTAAACAAGTTCAACTGCCATTCAAATGATCAATACCAAGCTTATACGTATCAGCAGAACTATATCGTCGCCGCCACGCCATGTGGATGGATCAAACGGACAACAAAACTTAACTTATGCTGGACGCATGAATGAACACATTCCGGTAGTGCAGCAATGGATGTTTGTTCGTTTCTATGGCACACGCCGCTGCAGTCCGACATTGACCGTCTTCGTGGGGTCTGCAGGTTTATTCAATAAACTTAACTTTGGCGGAATCGTTCGTTTGGTTTTTACCATTTTAGCAAGTGCATCGATATAATAGTGATTGACTTGGGCGCGCTCGAGTTTAGTCGTGCTGGTTCATTTCCGCGGAAAACTTCTCACGGTTCATGGTTGAAGAGCGATAAATAAGGGCAAAAATAATGGACACCCACATTGACATCGACAATTTGGGAAGAGTGCGGAAACATGTGGAGCAGAACACGTTGGGGGCGGTTCACATTTTCACCGGAAACGAAAAGCAGCAGAAAGTGCGCACCAATCCGACGATCTACGATCGCAATGCTGATCGAGTTCGGGCAAACCTGGACAATGAGTGGGCCAACTTTGAAAATACTCCCAATCGAGAGGCCCAGGAAACGTACAACCGGATCCGGATGCTCGTTAATCGGAACCAGTCCGGGGGCACCACAACGGGACAATCCGATAGTGCCATTTATCGGGTAGTGATGGAAGTGTCATTGAATTTGGGATTTCTTGCATCGAACTCCAATCAGCTGCGACTGTTGAATGACAACCGAAGGACGGAACCCACGTACGAGGCTTGCTTGGCCATGGTGATCTTGTCCTTGATCCTGCAGATATTAGTTGCCGTCGCGATGATAACGATATCGGTTAGTGTCCTTTTTCTGATGTGTCACATTTAAACTTTTGAGAAGTGCTGAAACTCGAACCAGTTTAAGTTGCTCTAGCTGTTTGAACCTTGAGCTTGGCTTTTTATTCTGTAGATAATTAGTGTGGTGAACCTAGCCAATTCTAACATACTTGTACTTGCATAAATCCTTGCAGGTAAACAACGACCAACGCTGGATCCGGCTGAAAAACACGCTTTCCGTTGGGGCTTCCATTATCTGTTTGATGAACATCATCGTGCTCTCGTTATTGAATGGCGTAGTGCTGCAACCTCAAATGCCATAGCGCTCACCTTCTCGGTAAGGTGAGGGAAACCTGACTTGCTAACGTTTAAGGATGTTTTGTTTTTGTTCAATAAAATGTGAAAAATAGTGCCATGTTTAAGTGTTTAAGAAATTATTGAAATTATATCAAATTTAGGCCAGACCGGATCACGGGAAAGGGTCGCTCAACGAGCCTAAATTTGTATGGGATTTTGAGACGTTTTGTTCGGGAGGAACATGAAAATCCACTTTTTCATGAAATGGTTTTTCTTAAAGCCTAAACTATGACAAATATTTCATCCGAAAAAGGCATTTGGATTCGACTTATGATAAAAAAACTTCAAAAATGGGGTAACTTTTTTCAGGATGATATTCATCACTGTTAATGCTGCGTCAAAATGTTCGAAGCAGTGTCTCCCATTAATAGTGATGAATATCACCCTTTAAAAAGATAACTATTTTTTGAAGCTTAATAATTTTTGTGTCTTAACGTAAAGTCTGTTTCACATAGAATTTGGTCGGATAAAAAAGATCATTTCTCCGTAAAGAAATAACGTACAACAAAAGTAAAAATGTCATTTTGTAGGGTTTTTATTGCACTTAAAGGAAAAAAAATACATAAAAATCATTCGTCAGCTTTTCGGATGAATTTTCGAACTTTTTTTGTAATACTACCCATCATTTTCTGCACAGTACTGCTGGTAACCTCATTCGCCATCTTGTTCCACAACTTTTCCATTTGAGCGGGTTTTTTCATGGTTCTGCCACATTTCTTCAGTTTGTCCTTAACTATTGCCCAATATTTCTCGATGGGACGAAAATCCGGACAGTTTGGTGGAATGATACTTTTTTTCAACAAAATCGATCTTGTTCTCCTTATACCACTTAACGACATCCCAGCTGTAGTGGCAGCTTGCAAGGTCCGACCAGAACTTCACCGGACCTTTGTGGGACCAAATGAATGGCAAAATCCTTTTCTGGAGACATTCTTCTTTGTAAACATTTCCATTCATTGTGTCCCCAGTGATGAAAATCTTAGTCTTATTCCCACAACTACAGATCCCTTGCCAAATCAACTTACGAGTAAATTTATCTGCGAAAACAAACTTGAATCTACCCGGAACATTCCCTTTACGCTTCGCAAGGTAAAATTTGTTATCGGGTATTTGTCCAAAATCCATTTTGACGTAAGTTTCGTCGTCCATCAAAATGCATCCGTTGTACTTGGTCAACACTTTCTCGTACAACTTCCTTGCCCTGGTTTTGGCAACCAGGTTTTGTTTCAGCGTCCTGTTGGGGTGTTTGCTTGCATGATACGACCACAAGCCTTCTCGCAAACAAATTCGTCGAGCTTGTACGTCTTGAACTTTTTCGCCAAATCACGCAAGGAGATTCCAGGATTATTGTGAACTGATCGAATTACCGTTGCTCGCAGCTTCCGGTCATATGTTCCACTTTTACGCCTGGTTTGTTTTGCTCGATCCACCGTAAGGGTCTTCCGGTAACGTTACAGCACCGAATTAACAGTAAATTTTGGATATTTCAGGAATTTCGCGATCTTTACCCCTGACCACGTCGGTTTCTCTACGTGAGAATTTTCTCGCGCCATTCGCATTGCGTCGTCGATAACTTTTGACTGACTGCTTCAATATTGGTGAAATTTTCACCACTAAGAGCAAGTTCACTGGTGTTGGGAAAAACTGGTAGAAATTTCGACACTTACGGCACATTTTGAAAATTGGGAAAAAGTGGTAGAAATTTTGACATTTTGAAAATTTTGCCATGCAAAAACATTATCAAGATCTGTGGCCTTCTAATTTTTTTACAACACGTGTTGTATTTTCGCATGCTGTGATGCAAAAATTGCAATATTTCTATCACATACGGCTGAAATAGAAACAGTGTTGTAAAAAAATACAACGCCCCAAGATCTTGAAAACATTTTTGCATGGTAAAATTTTCAAAATGTCAAAATTTCTATCACTTTTTCCCAACACCAGTGAACTTGCTCTAATTAAACAAACCATCCGGATCAAAACACTGTCAATAGATTCGCGATGTGACAACTAGAGGCGCTGCAGTAAATGAAAAGATGCGACCAGATTCTATGTGAAACAGACTTTAAATCAAAATGCAGGCTTCGGATGAAATATTTGTCATAGTTTTCATAGTCATAGTATTCATGAAAAAGTGAACTTTCGTGCAGCGCCGCCTGCAGTGCATAACTTTTTCAAATGTCGGGTCATTTGGGGCACTCTAATCACTAATCACCTAGGGGGGATCATAGGCGAGAAGTAATATAGATATTTGTAAAACGTCGAGATATTTTCTTTTTTTTTCGATAATAATCGTTTTAACATCTTTATGTCATTCGCGACTTATATCAACGATGTAGTTGGCGAACAAGTCATTGAAAAACTTATCCGGTACAACTGTGATCGATGTTTACTTTTGGGCTCGAACTCACGGACATCGACTCAGGAAGCAACCGACTTGCCAACTGAGCTATATCACAAGCCCTAGTCGAGATATGGTATTAGGTACATCGAAGAAAAAAAAATCTTGCTTAACCCTTTAATGCATGACTTTTTTCAAATGAGAATAGCAATTACAACCAACCCCCTGGCAACTTGACGTTTCCCATACAAATCGTGTGTGCCAGTTTTTTCTGGTTCTCTGGTTCTGTCAAATCGAAAATCGAGCTATTTAACATGTCGGAAGGACCGATATTGAAATATGTTTTCTGTAACTGATTCAATAACTAAAAAATAGTTTTGAATTTGGAACTTTTGGCTACGTTTTATGTGAAGTGAATCTGTTTTCAAAAGTTTAGTCCAAGAAAACGAGAAGAGCGTTAATTTGTGTGTCCTACATGAGGTATAAAAGTTCTGGAATGCTTTAAATAAATTACTGATATCCGGCAGATTTTTGGGACAAGTTTACCTTCCACCGAAACTGTTGAAGACACTCAACCACAATAAATGAAAAATACAACATTACCGCATCAATAATTAAGTGATTGCCATAAGTTGCGATGCATATGAACTTTTTAAAATGACAAAACAATCACATTATAGCAGAACTTTTGCCATTATGAATAAAAACTGTTCCTACACAATATATAAATTGGTAGAATATTGAATAAGATTAACTATTTCGGTTAAAACTTTTTTTTTATTCATTCGAAAGTTATGAATTTGCCTGATTCGCACCACATTTAATAGTGTGCCCTTTCCATATACATGACTCGAAAAGCATGTAAACAAGCAGCACACATGCGACATCTGCGATTATGAAACAGACACGCGAAACTCAACCGAACTGTCAAGTTGCCAGGGGGTTGATTACAACTTACAACTTACACACCCTTTAAAAAAACAACCAGCGACTCTATAATATCCTCTGCCATAAAATGTTGAATTTTTTTTATTTGTAGGTATATCTGGTATTTTATAATTGTCCCCTTAAGAGCTCTTTATAGAATTTCTCGTTTTAAATGTAATTTTTTCAATGAAAAATAAAACACACGTTGTTGAGAGATGAAAATGTAGAAAAAAATTTTTTCAACCTAATTTAATTTCATTTGCTTATGAATTTAAAGTTATCATTCAAAATCAATAAATTATTTAATAAATTATAAAAAAAAGTGATTAGCCTTTTTTATTGTTCATGTACAAATAATTCCTAATTTTTTAAAATAATTTTGAATTATAATAAAAAATTATGAAATGAAGGTTTAATTCTGGAAGTTGATACTTTTCTTTAGTGAAGAGTCTCAATCATTCGCAATTGAAATAGCCAAGTTTTCAGATTCAGAATTTCAAACCTTATGCCAAAGCTAAATTTTAACTTAAATAGTTGAATGATAAGGATATAGTTTTAATTCACAAGGGAAAAATTAAAGCCGAGGCAAACTGATTTTGGAAGATTTTTGAGTCCCAAACTCGATTTTTTGTCAGATTTTTTCTCTCCTTTCTTATTTTCTTGCATTTAAGGCTATGATCATTTAGTATCCGGGCAGTTACAAACGTGTGTATTTTAAAAACTATTCATTTAATCGAAAAACTTTCTATCGAGGAAATGAAGGTGTTAATATGAGATTTAAACTAAAAATATCAAAAAAAATATTTATCAAAGATTTCAAAAAATACTCTACCTTTTTCATAAAATCTCTTTTTTATCTTTGCACACTTTTTTCACTGTTTTGATTTATTTTTTTTACCACAGAACCAAAACCTTTGCAAAATCATGATATTTTACACAAACTCACCTGGAAAAAGCAATTGGAATCTGGTTGGAACCTTTTCATGAGTTGGTATCTCGAAGAAATTGATCTCTTAAATCCGGTTTTAACATAAATTTTTTTGTCCATCAGAACACATCTGTCATATTGCGTAAAAACCGGATGCACAGATTGTGATCTTTGGATCTGATCATTATTAGTTATTTACTTGGTGTCTACTAGTCAGGCAAAACTTTTTGCCTCTGCCGGAAATGGATTTTTTGCATTATGTAGGGAGTCTTCATTCAGTTATCCCAAATAACCATAAACTTTTCACCATATTTAAGATCAAGAGTTGCACTCCGATAGTTGATTTGAACTTCGTGTGGATCCTAGAGTGGCTCCTTATACTTAATAACCAATTGGTACGAAAAAAATCAGAAAAAATCAACAGTTCATGAGCTTTCGAGTCAACAATGAAGAATTTTCGAGGCACAAAATGCGCAAAAGGAGCAAATTTGTGCAAAATTATTTTTATCATGTCTTTTTGCATAGTAAATATCTCATACACACGTAAACTTAAAAATCTATCAAAAATAGGCAAGACAGTCCTTTTCATAACCAAAAAAAAAAAACAAGCGGAAGAGAATCTTTACTGTGATTCAGATCCTCAATTCTAAGTCATGAATTTCTTGTAAACGCAAATGAAAATAGTAGTACTTAAGATTTTAACATGAGGTTAGCATTAGACATCTGATATGACATTATAAAGTTTACAAATTTTCAATAAACCAGCTGTAAACAAAAGAAAAAAAACCAAATTTCGAATTCAAATTTATATTTAAATTTCAGATATGTAAATATTAGCTTTTTATTCTTAAATTAAAGTACATATTATTAGAAAGATTTTTCCTGATTCTGGATTGATATTTTCCATCGATTTATAAAATATTTTGAAACACAAAAAAAAAAATCGTAATGGGAAGCTTTTCGCTGCTCAAAACTTCATCAAAAATGAACTTAATGCGGCATTAACACTTGTTGTGTATTACGACTAAATTTGTTTAGTGAAATATTGGTGACTAAAAGACAAAAAGAAAGATTAGAAAGTTAGATGGTCAATTGAAGTCATACGTTTCTTAAGCGCCTACTGGAAAAATGATCACTCCAATGGATAATTTGACTAAAATTTAAATTTCTTACTATTAAGGAAATTTGAAAGCCAAAGGTTTTTTTTACTTCTTAGAACGACCAAGATCTGTTAATCCAGGGGTGAGCAACCCGCGGCCCGCGAGACCCTTATGTGCGGCCCGCGAAGCTTTTTTCTAATGTTCATGCCTAAACTTTTTTCTACAATTGATTATTAGGAAAAATGAATATGACATGGTGAAATATGCGCTAATCTGCATTTTCCCAACAATCATTCAGATTGTTAACCTTTTCCCTAGCTTTTAAAGCATTCTGTTCAAGGCATAAATGCAATATTGTCTATTGGCATAATGTAATATTGAAGTTTTTTTTATTATTCAGGAATCAGGATACATTTTTCCTAATAATTCAACTCCTACAACTTTGAAAAGCAAAATCCATTGAAGTTAGGAAGAGCAGCTGAAAATCGGAAGCTACACATGATCAAAGGAATTTCGAAGTCCGTTAGTCAAGTCATTATTTTCGTTTCAAGCAAAAATAAAGTTTTATGATAAAAAAAAGCTCAGCAGATAATATTTTTAAATTTGTCTATAGAATTCGACAAAAAGGATGGTTCGGCTAGCATTAAAAAACTGGAAAAAATTAAAACCAAAACCTTGTGAAATATTTTTTATTTCTGAATATTGACGAAAATTACGAAAGTTTAATAATAATGACTGGGTGAACGTTTTCGAATTTTTTATCAACTTGAATTATTATTACTAAAGAAATTATATCCCAATAATATCTAAATAAG
Organism: Uranotaenia lowii; assembly: GCF_029784155.1. Taxonomy (NCBI): domain Eukaryota; kingdom Metazoa; phylum Arthropoda; class Insecta; order Diptera; family Culicidae; genus Uranotaenia; species Uranotaenia lowii. The sequence continues at coordinate 71,671,513 of NC_073692.1, read as the reverse complement.
ATGAAAAAAAATTAAAAATCTGCTTAAAGATTCTAGAATTAAGAATGTAGTTTTGTAGATACCTGATTGTTTAATAATATGTGAAATTGAAAATTTTTCTGTGATTTTGACCACCTTGTTCAATTTCAATTTAAGAAACGGGGGTTTTACCGTTTGAAGGAAAAAATCTAGGCTTTGAGGACAAGTTTTAATTGTGGAAAAAAATCCCACAAAGTCAATTAGCGATTCAACGTCCAACGCTAAGAAGACGGCGATTTCTTTGAATTCATATTTTTTCGTTTAGTTATCATTGTGGATGGCTCCAGGAAATTTTTAAATGGAAGTGATGACGAATAATAGTACCATCGGTTTGAACAAGAATGTTCTATGAACGAATGTTTGCCAAGAAGTACTTTAAAAAAATTGAAAGAATTGAGAAATGACAAAAGTTTAATGAAGCACCTTCTCAATATCGGGTATTCACAAAGTCGTGTTGAATTTCTGATATTAAAAAAGTTAATTCGATTTATCTTTCCTTTTTCAGATTTGTTTTTTGCCAGAAACTTTCGGTTATAAAAATGACAAGGAACTCTGCTTATTTTTGAAAAAAAAGTTATTATAAGTGCGGCCCGCCGACAAAATTTCAAATTTAAATTGGCCCGTTGGTTCAAAAGGTTGCTCACCCCTGTGTTAATCCATTAAATTATTAGAAATTTTTAAAAATAAAGAAAATTGAAAATTGTTCACCCCGATCACCCCCTTCATAGGACCGCGCCTGTGTCTAGTAGAGCAAATGCTTTCAAATTTTTCCATTCTAAAGTTGGAGCTTAGTAAAAGCTGTCGAAGCAATTGCTATTTTCTTATTCATGCCACCTAATATTTCGAAAACTACAATGTTTGGCATAAATCTAATGATGGGAATTTGTTTGCATTTGTGTATCAACACTTTCGAAACCCTTTGTTTATTTACATCTAGCAAGGTAACAGTAAACAAAACAAACAAAAACTTCGAGGATCCATTATTTGATGTAATTTTCTCTACTCAGAAAATAGTTCATAACTCGCAACATTTTTGAAAATGTCAACCTTTTTCAAAGGTGCAGTGGAGAGTTTATTAGGCTTCTCTTTAACCATCTGGAGGAAAATCAGCGAATTTCGGTCGAAGGACTTGAACAACAAACGTTATGAAACAAAATATGCTAAAGCGGGGAAGACGGACACCCCAAGGTCGGGTAAAACGGACGCATGAGTTTCTCCAGGTATTTCGTATTTTTCATCCGTTTGATCCTCCATATGCCTTGAAAAGACTTTGGCAAGAGTAATTGTCGGTCGAAAAGCACTCAGCATTTCAAAACAGGCCATAAAACCGGATCACGGCAAAGGCAGCGCCTACAAAAAACGGAATTCTGGAAACCACAATGTTTCGCTTCCGGACTCGGACCAGTTGGTTCCATTTTGGGTTAAAAACGTTCTCAAATACTTAAATACAAAAAAAGGACCTGACATTCCCCTGTGTGGTTTATCTATTTCTACTGCAACCCGTCGGTTGCCGGGTTGACGGTTTCGTAATATGATATACCGTGATGCATTTCGTTTCTGATATACAAATAAAAACAAAATATTATTTACAAGGAAATCAGCGTCCAGAATTCGAATGAACAATTTTTGTTTAATGGCGGTTCAAAGATGAAAAATACGTTAATTTGAACGCTCACGGAAGCATCTTTCAAAGCTGAATACCTGATGTTGAAAAGAGCTCGATTTGAGTTTAGATGATCTAAATTCTTTTCAGTTACCGTATTTTCGCTGATTAAGCAAAAAAGTAAATATTTTAACCAACCTAAGCTATTGCAGAAACTGAAGTTAGGAATTTTCGATAAAACTATTTCTGGAATATATTATGTTGTAAAGCTTCGGGGGTCTTTATTGAGTTTCTTTGTGCATCCTTAAAAATATCTATCCTAGACTATCGTTTTTGCTTGATCCTACCTCTTAATGTAGTGCATAGTATTAAGCTTATTCAACTGATTTACTATCAATTTTTATTGGAATCCGGTTCTGCCTGGGTGACTACCAGCGAAGCCACTAAAATGTTGATAACCGTAATGATCGTCAATCCAATTGAGGTCGCTATTTTTAACCGTTCTATTGGAGTGCTTCTTCGTGATTTTGGTTGACTCTAGAAACAAAAGAAGTTTTTAAAAGCTAGTAAATCATAAACAAAATAAACTACCTTAATTATGATCACCCCACTGGCCACCAGTATCTGCAGCACCAGGGAAACGATGACCAGCGTTATGCACGCAATGTAAGTCTTCGATCGGCCATTGTAGGTGATGAGCAGCCGCAGCTGATTTGCGTTAGCCGTCAACAGCGAAATATCCATGGCACTTTCGGCGATCCCTTTGTGGATATCGTACGACTGGGTTTGTTGACCGCGGCTTCGCCGTCCGCCCCCATCTATTTCGGTTACACTCTGGCTACGCATCAGTGAAGTTGAAGAATCCCGGATTGCAGCGTCGGTTCCAGTACTGACGAGTTTGCTTGTGTTTTGCTTGGGCAGATCTATGATTCCCAGCTCCAGAGCGCTGTCGGAATCTTTGGCCATCACTTTGGTATAAGGTTATCTAGAAAACAAGAATAGCTAGTTGAAAAGATTTGAAGTTATACCATTTCATTTGTAATCTGAAATCTGATCATGGCAAAATAGGGAAGATTTTTTTTTATTAAAAAAAACCCCATCTGGTTTGGTATAGTATTTGAACAGAGTATTGAGGTTACAAGTTTTTGCAGTTGCGAAATTTCAATACCGATTGGAACTCTCTAGGTCTTTTTTTTTTTGACAGCATTGGATTAGAAACTCGAGCTCGAGATTATTTTCAGGGATTTTCTATTGGATGATTCATCAAAAAAAAAAAAAAAAAAAAACGAAAAAAATGTCGACGGGAGAGTGAGCACCGAACTCAAAACAACTGTCTCGACTACTCTTGCCACGATCATACGCCACTTTGCTATGTGTTCTATCTGGGTAAGTTGAAGAACGTGGTATTTATTCTCGTAGTGTTTCTCTCACGGCCAATCAATCTGCTAATTGTTTTCATCATCCTGTCTTGTGATGGGATAAAAATAATATATTTTATTCTTTCAGGCATATGCCATGCGTATACCTGGAAGGATAAGGTCATTCGGCAAAAAACTCCTTCACGCCAATATTATGCAAATCTTATGCCAATTATGTGCAAATATCTTCAAGTCGCGATTGGAGTAGATTTTGATCTGTGGGTGTTGAGGAAACAATCAAACCACAACGGTTCAGATAAAGTACACCTATAAAATTTTTATATATTTTTCTTTATATAATCATGAGTTAAAATGCAGTCTTTCTCGTAGGATGTCAAAATATCTCAAATTATATCAAAAAGTCTTTACGATCATAGCTATATTATATCAGTTTTCGATAGCCTCGTAATTCGATTAATTATATCCAATTCAGAAAGCATAGTTTTATCATGGTTTTATTATTGCATTTAAAATGCAGTTTTATAATTGTTTTATTATGGTCATAAAAATGCTTAGATTTTTGATTCTACCATTTGTTTTCAGGTGGATATGAAAACGCTATAAAAGCATGAACTATGTTACTGTTAAAGTTGTTTAGAAAGACTGTTTACGTTGTTTAGAAAGAGTTCTGAATGCTTTATAAAAAGTTCAATAAAATATAAACTAAAAAGTTTATTCCAAGCTTTTATTGCATGTTTTTTAAAGGTACTCAGTGCTTGATTTTAAATAATTAATAAAACTAAGGGACGGTTCTCCATGACGATGTCAACACAGGACACGCTAAGGCAATATTGTACGCTTTTGAATTGGAACTCCCATTTTTTTCACAGTTTTGAACAGTCATGTGTGTTGTTTTAGAACTAAAGGAAAAAAAATATAGAAATCTTTAAAATACTTCAAATCGCCAGAAGTGGTATGAATATCTTTACAATATGAGTATAGGGTGAAAGGGCCCAACCAGTAGGAGATAAAATTTGTTGCTTGACGCCATCATCAATCCAAAACGGCAGCTTCCGCTTTGTTTTTCAAAGCTTTGAATGACTAAAAATCTCATGAAAAATACACAATATGAGTATTGGGTGAACGGGCTCAACCAGTCAGTACAAGTCGAATTTTGCTATCTGATACCATCTTGAAATGTTTTCTTTTCAAACCTGTATATTATTTATAATAGCTTGAAACCCTCATAATATGGGTATGAGGTAATAGGGCTAAACAAAAAGAAGTCGGACTGGCGGCTTCTACAATGCTGTAAATTACTGAAAACCAATTGAAAACGCCACAGTATAAGTATTGGGTGGAAAGACTACACAAGAGCAAGTGGAATTTTCTATTCTGACGAAATTTTGAAATCCAATGTGGCAACTTCGGCTTTTCTTTTCAAACAAGTATGTTATTGATAATCGCCTGAAACCCCCATAATATGGGTATAAGTTGGAAGGACTAGAGTAGAAGAAGTCGAATTTCACCAACCTGTATACATATCTCAGGTGGCGATAGAAATTCCGTGCAAAGTGTTAGTAAAAGTTTTTTTTTGTAAACATTGTAACCATGCCAATTCGTGACGTCAGTTGCATTTTCAAACGAACAACTATCATCGCTGTACCAGCAAAAATTAGAGAACAAATTCATTGCCAACTGCTGTTTACGATTCTCGCATAGGATACATAAACATCCTGGCAAGTGACGTAGGCTTTGTTTACCTTTTAACTTTTTGAATAATCAGTTCTATAATAGTGTGCGTGTTTGTTCATCACGTTCTTTGTACCACATTGGAATTTCACTATCTGACGCCATCTTCAATTCCAAGATGGCGGCTTCCGCTTAACTCAAAATGCTGTAAACGACTAAAAATCGCATGAAATCTCCACAATATGCCCTAGTAACATTGAAAGTTTTATAGCAGGCCACAAGACCAAGTTTAGGTTTCAAAAGAGGCTTGAAGAGTCTTACAAAACAATCGGTGTTACTTGGGTGGGTATTGGCTGGAAGGGCTAAACTAGAAGTAGTCAAATTTCACTATCATTTTAGAGTCAATAGAGAGCCGCCATCGTGGATTTCATGATGGTGTCAGCTATCATGCTATTATCAATAATATTCAGGTTTTAAAAGATTTCAAGATGGTGTCAGATAGCAAAATTCGACTTGTACTGGTTGAGCTCGTAATCTCGCTTTGTCACCCAATAGCAATATGGTGGAGATTTTATGCGATTTTCAATGATTAACAGCATTTTAAAGTTAAACGAAAGCTGTCATCTTGGATTTCAAGATGGCGTCAGAAAGCGAAATTTGCTTTCTTCTTGTTAAGCCTTGGGTGGTGTCAGAAAGAGAAATTCGACTTCATCTAATTCAGCCTTTTCACCCAACACTCATATTGTGCGGCTTTCATGCTATTTTCAGTGGTTAACAGCATTTTAAAGTTAAGCGAATTCTACCATTTTGAATTTCAAGATAGCATCAGATAGTGAAATTCGACTTTTTCTAGTTTAGCCTTTTCACCCAGTGCCCATAGGGGGTTCATGCGATTTTTTTAGTCATTTAAAGCATTTTACTCCTCAGCGGAAGCCGCCATCTTGGATTCTACTCGTTTAGCCCTTTCACTCAATACCCATATTATGAAGGTTTCATGCGATTAATAAGAATTTACAGCATTTTGAAGTTCTGCAGAAGCCGCCATCTTGGATTTCGAAATGGCGCCAGAAAGCGAAATTCAACTTCATCTAGTTTAGCTCTTTCACCCGATATCCATATTGTAGGGGGTTTCAAGCGATGTTAAGACCTTAAGATCATTTGGAAATTAAGCGGAAGCCGCCATCTTGGACTTCAAGATGGCGCCAGACAATGAAATTCGTCTTCAACTCATGGTGTCATTACACCGATTCACAACCAATCCCTTATTTCTGTCCTCATTTACTGTAATAATGATTAACAACTCAAAAATGAGGAACTCATCCTACGCGTGTAATTGGTTGGCTTGCGAGAGAAACGTCAAGTTTTAGCTATTTATATATGGCTCTCATAAAACCATTATAAAACTAAACAGCCAATATCATGACCACAGTGAAACTATTAAGCATTGAACCGACTAACGCTAACGACTAACCGACTAACGGTTGCAAAATCGAAGGGCACAAAATGGTGCCCGTGTTCATGGATTCACAATGTCAAGTATTTGAAAATATGTTTATAGGGCAATTTTCAATCATTTCCATCATCTCCATTTTGACACTTCAACGGCGCAGGGAGAAAGAGCCGCCGCCAATGGAGATATCCGATTACTTTATGACATTTCTCGCCGCCTCAGTGGTGCAAGGACTAATGCAAGAATGCCGCTAAAAGACCGAGCAGGTCAGTTATTGACCGATCGAACAGATCAGCTCAAACGATGGACTGAGCACTTCGAACAACTCTTCTGAGTCACGAATAGCGATGGTCAACAGAATCCGCAGCTCGAAGCGCCAACAGTAAGTCGCATAAATGGCGTCAACTCGGAAGCGCCTTCGCTGGCTGAAATAGAAGCGTGATCCTGAACAGGATCCAGGAGAAAATCGACGCTACACTCCGACGGCAACAAGCTGGATTCCGATCCGGACGATCATGTGTGGACCACATTACAACACTACGAATCATACTGCAACAAATCAACGAATTTCAGGACTCTCTTCTGCTGGTGTTTGTTGATTTTGAAAAAGCATTCGACCGACTTAACCATGAAAACATCTGGGCGGCTCTAAGGCGAAGAGGAGTACTAGAGAAACTAGTCCATCTCATCGAAGCACAATACGAGGCATTTTCGTGCAAGGTCTTGCACGACGATGTCTTGTCGGAACCAATCCCGGTAACTGCTGGAGTGAGACAAGGATGTATCTTATCACCGCTACTTTTTCTAATCGTAATGGATGAGATTCTGACTGGATCGATTGACTGTGCATCGAACCGAGGATTTCCGTGGAATCCTTCAACAATGGAGCAACTGAACGACCTCGACCTGGCTGACGATACAACCGGACATGCAGAGCAAACTCGACGACCTCACCGAAAGTTCCAAGGCAGCAGGTCTCAAAGTCAATGTCGGAAAGACCAAGTCGATGGAGATCAACACAGGAAATCCCTCCAGTTTCATAGTAGCTGGGCGACAAGTTGAGAAAGTGGAGTGCTTCCAGTATCTTGGTAGCCAGATAACGCCTGATGGTGGTACCAGGAAAGGCATCGAAACCCGGATCAGAAAGGCCGGATTTGCGTTTGCGAGTCTCCGAAACATCTGGCG
>NC_073692.1:71356707-71359207 GCF_029784155.1 Uranotaenia lowii | reverse complement strand
CATTTCAGGCAAGCACAAGATGGAGCCAAGAGATTGATGGCAGATTATTTTTCGGAATCATCCGTGTACACGGATGAGCAGTTTCGGCGAAGATTCCGAATGGGCAGAAAATTATTTTTGGAGGTAGCCAATAAAGTTGAACAGAACAATAAATATTTTGCTCAAAAACCGGATGCAACGGGCAAGTGGGGCCTGACTTGTCTCCAAAAATGTACAGCAGCTCTTCGTCAATTGGCCTATGGTGCCCCCTTGGATGCCATTGACGAATATGGAAGACTGGCAGAATCAACTGCTCGGAAATGTCTGATGGAATTTTGCCGCTCTGTGATCCAAGTCTTTATGGAAAAGTATTTGCGGTCCCCAACGAGATCGGATATTGAACGACTGTTGCACAAAGGACAAGAGCGAGGTTTTCCTGGCATGTTGGGGTCACTAGATTGCTGTCACTGGCAATGGAAGAACTGTCCCACCGCTTGGGCAGGGCAGTTCAAAGGGAAAGAGAAAAAGCCGACGATCATTCTGGAAATTGTAGCATCTTATGATCTATGGATAGGGCATGCATTTTTCGGTATGCCCGGTTCGAATAATGATATCAACGTTATGGATAGATCTCCGATTTTCTCTAACATTTACAATGATCAAATGTCTGCAGTTGAATTTACAATCAACAACCGTTCCTATCATACAGGGTATTATCTGGCAGATGGCATATACCCTCCTTTGGCCACCCTTGTGCAAACTATTTCATCACCGGCTGATCAGAAGAAAAAGGTATAGATCCCTCATATTCAAGTATTGGATATATTTATTTCATTTCTTGTTTTCCAGCACTTTGCTGCAATGCAAGAATCCTACCGGAAAGATGTAGAGCGCACTTTTGGAGTCTTGATGTCACGGTTCGCTATTATAAAAATTCCTGCCAGGCTTAGTAAAAAGGACGATCTAGCCGCAATAATGCGGACATGTATAATACTACATAACATGATTATTGAAGATGAAGGAGATCAGGAATTGATCGACAGTGAAAATGATTTAGAGGCTGATACATCCGAAGTAAATTTTGCTTTATTTTTATCACGCTATGAATACGTTCATGACTCCACTACTCATTATCAACTCCAACATGATTTGATTGAGCATTTATGGAATAAAAAAGGAGAGGACCAATAATGAATTAGGCAGCATTTAGTTCCCTTTTTTCGTTGATAAGAGAAAATCCGTATAAAGCTTAGTATAAGAATTTTATTTTAAGTTAGTTTGTTCAAGTTAAGTTACACCCTAAAATAAATAAATGAAAAATGGAATAGGTATTTTGTATTATAAGAAACCGAGCTCATCAACAGTAAGTTCCTCTTCTCCTTTTTCGTCGGGAGTTTCTTCTTGAAGATGAATTTCAAAGCGTTTCTCAGTTTCAACATTCTGCACCTCCGATAGAATTCGTTGCTGTTCTAAAACGTAATATTCCCTAGCTACATCGCTTAATCCGTCCAAATTGACAGACATGATCGAGTGGTTGACCAGTCTGCCAAGAATTTTGGTTCTTTGTAGACTATCTTGAAGCTTTTCTTTTGCTGTAGCAGCCAACAGACTTCCCGATTTTGCAAGTTCTAGTTCTGCATGTTGCGCTCTCTTTTGCCTTTTTGCAGCTTCTCTTCCTATTGGACGCGATGATCCTGGGAAAGAAGTCTCTTCAATAGCCACATTTTCAAATTCTTCACTTTCATGGTCCAAAACTAAGGATCTTTTGGGTGCCTGAAAATAAGTTGAATGTAAGGATAAGGATAAGGATACAGAGAAAATTGTTTGTTTTTACCTTCGCCACATGATATTGTTGCCATTTCGGAGCACTTTCTAAAATTCGATAGCAATTCATAAGAGCAAACGGGGTTTTTTCCGACGTAGCAAATAATGTCAGTGCTTGTTTGAGAATGTCCTCCGGAGATGCTCCACTCTGCTGTCGGTTATTTATTTGTGCCAGGCAACCAACGAATTTGCTGACACATTTGTTAATGTGGTGCCATCGACTTTTTAAACCGTTGGGAGCGCGTTCAGGAAAAGTAATTGAATTACTTTCCCCGAGAATTTCGGTATATTTACAATGAATGCGCTCGTACAGGTTATCTACGCGCTGGTTGATGCCTATTGCTGGGTCCTGTGACGTATCTAGCCAGGCTCGGCATAGGGCTTCGTCCTCCTTTTGGTTCCAGTTTTTGCCCCGTGTTTTTTGGCTAGACATTTTCCCTTTTTGAAGTTCGATTTAGATTTCACAGTTTCACAGTCAACCTTCCACCTTGTTTGTTTTACTCTTATAGCAACGATGGAAGGGTTGCTACCGGGTTGCTACAAATAAGAACCTTGTAGCAATTAACTGCTCGACTGCTATTTCCCAAATCCAGTAAGCGACCGTTGGTGCACAGATGAGTTCATAAACATGTTGCTGAATGTACACGAATTTTGGTTTGGCGATCATGGGTGCGTTTGGTCTAAACTAATCAAACGT